>NW_017672445.1:155745-165431 GCF_001879085.1 Nicotiana attenuata | reverse complement strand
TTGCAGTTTCTGGGTCACGTTGTATCAGCAGAGGGTATTCAGGTGGACCCGAAGAAGATAGAGGTGGTCAAGAACTGGCCTCGACCAGCATCAGCTACAGAGATTCGGAGTTTCTTGGGGTTAACAGGCTACTATCGTCGGTTCGTGGAGGGGTTTCATCTATTGCAGCCCCGATGACCAGATTGACCCAGAAGGGTGCCCAGTTCAGATGGTCAGATGAGTGTGAGGCGAGCTTTCAGAAGCTCAAGGCAGCTCTGACTACGGCACCGGTATTGGTTTTGCCCACAGGTTCAGGGCCTTATACAGTCTATTGTGATGCTTCCCGTATTGGGCTTGGTGCAGTACTGATGCAGGATGGCAGAGTCATAGCCTATGCTTCGAGGCAGTTGAAGATCCACGAGAAGAATTATCCGGTTCATGATCTAGAGTTGGCATCCATTGTTCATGCTTTGAAGATTTGGAGGCATTACCTGTATGGTGTGACGTGTGAGGTGTACACTGATCACAAGAGTCTTCAGTACTTGTTCAAGCAAAAGGAGTTGAATTTGAGGCAGAGGAGGTGGTTGGAGTTATTGAAAGATTATGATGTTACTATTTTGTATCACCCGGGGAGAGCCAACGTGGTGGCCGATGCATTGAGTAGGAAGTCCGCCAGCATGGGTAGTCTTGCTTATATTCTGGCCAGCCAGAGGCCGCTTGCTTTGGATATTCAGGCCTTGGCCAATCGATTTGTGAGGTTGGATATTTCTGAGCCTAGCAGAGTGTTAGCTTGTACGGTCGCTCGTTCTTCATTATTGGAGCGTATCCGTGATCGGCAGTTTGATGATCCCCATTTGTGTGTCCTGAGAGACACGGTGCAGCGTGGAGGTGCCACGAAGGTGACCTTAGATGATGATGGTGTTTTGAGATTGCAGGGGCGAGTTTGTGTGCCCAATGTCGATGGGATTCGAGAGTTGATCTTAACGGAGGCCCATAGTTCTCGGTATTCTATTCACCCGGGCGCCGCGAAGATGTATCAGGACTTGCGGCAGCATTATTGGTGGCGTAGGATGAAGAAGGATATTGTTGCATATGTGGCTCGTTGTTTGAACTGTCAGCAGGTTAAGTATGAGCATCAGAGGCCTGGTGGATTGTTTCAGAGGATTGAGCTTCCCGAGTGGAAGTGGGAGAGGATTACCATGGATTTCGTTACTGGACTTCCGATGACTCGGAAGAAGTTTGATGCTATTTGGGTCATTGTTGATAGGCTGACCAAGTCAGCACATTTTATTCCTGTTGCAGCCACTTATTCATCGGAGAGGTTAGCTGAGATCTACATCCGAGAGATTGTTCGCCTTCATGGGGTGCCGGTATCTATCATTTCGGACCGGGGTACGCAGTTTACCTCGCGCTTCTGGAGAGCAGTTCAGCGAGAGTTGGGCACCCAGGTTGAGTTGAGCACAGCGTTCCATCCTCAGACGGACGGCCAGTCCGAGCGGACTATTCAGATATTGGAGGATATGCTCCGAGCCTGTGTCATTGATTTTGGAGGCTCGTGGGACCAGTTTTTGCCTTTAGCAGAGTTCGCCTACAACAACAGCTACCAGTCCAGCATTCAGATGGCTCCATATGAGGCGTTGTATGGTAGGCGATGTCGGTCTCCAGTCGGATGGTTTGAGCCGGGAGAGGCTCGGTTATTGGGTACAAATTTAGTTCAGGAGGCCTTGGATAAGGTCAAGATCATTCAAGATAGGCTTCGTTCGGCTCAGTCGCGGCAAAAGAGTTATGCAGATCGTAAGGTTCGAGATGTAGCTTTCATGGTTGGTGAGCGAGTATTGCTCCGAGTGTCGCCTATGAAGGGCGTGATGAGATTTGGGAAGAAGGGCAAGCTTAGCCCTAGGTTCATTGGTCCATTTGAGATTCTCGATCGTGTGGGAGAGGTGGCTTATAGACTTGCCTTGCCGCCTAGCTTGTCAGCCGTGCATCCAGTGTTTCATGTGTCCATGCTTCGGAGGTATCACGGCGATCCAGCCCACGTGTTAGATTTCAGCACTGTCCAGTTGGACAAGGATCTGTCTTATGAGGAGGAGCCGGTAGCTATTCTAGACCGGCAGGTTCGACAGTTGAGGTCGAAGAGTTTTCCTTCAGTGCGTGTCCAGTGGAGAGGTCAGCCTCCTGAGGCATCGACCTGGGAGTCCGAGTCTGATATGCGGAGCCGTTATCCTCATCTATTTCCCGACTCAGGTACTTCTTTCTTTTGTCCGTTCGAGGACGAACGGTTGTTTTAGAGGTGGAGAATGTGACGACCCAAAGGGTCATCACCTGTTTTCTCTCTCATTCCGTGCTTCCGAGGCCTTGAAAACCTCATTTTTACTTGCCTCGATTTGCGTGCATAGTCCGGGCGCGTAGCCGGAAAGCTTAAATATGAATTCTGTGTAAAAATTGATGAATTTTGATATTAATATGATTAAAGTTGACTTTGGTCAACATTTAGGGTAAACGGACCCGGACCCGTGATTTGACGGTCCCGGAGGGTCCGTAGAAAAATATGGGACTCGGGCGTATGCCCGGAATCGAAATCCGAGGTCCCGAGCCCGAGAAATGAATTTTTAAAAGAAATTGTTTTTCTGAAATTTATATGGAAATTTGAAATGAAAATGGATTAGAAAGCATTGGTATTGGGCCCGTATTTTGGTTCCGGCGCCCGGTACAGGTCTTATATGTGGTTTAAGCGCTTCCTGTGAAATTTGGTTGAAATCGGACGTCATTTGACGTGTTTCGGACCTAAATATCTAAAAATAAAAGTTTATGAAGTTTGAAGAAAAAGTGATGATTTTGAGGTTTGATTCCTTATTTATGATGTTATTTTGGCGATTTGGCACGGTTGAGTTCGTATGAGGTTGTTTAGTTAGTGTGTGTGTTTGGTTAGGAGCCCTGAGGGCTCGAGAGTGATTCGGAGGTGGTTCGGGGTGTTTTGAACTTAGTAAAAAGTTGCAGAAAATCTGGTGTTTGTTCACAGGGATTTTCCTTCTTCGCATTCGCACTCTTCCCCTCGCGTTCGCGTAGCTCTGTGTCTTCCTCCTTCGCGTTCGCGTCTTGAACCTCGCGAATGCGTAAGCCAAATTCAGGGCCCCAGTAATTCCTTCTTCGCGTTCGCATTTCACAGTTTGCGAACGCGTAGCTTTGCCATTTCCCTAATCGCGTTCGCGTGGTCCTTCACGCGTTTGCGTAGAACAATGCATGGACCCCCCTCAGTTTTCACCTTCGCGTTCGCATTCCCCAAATCGCGAACGCGATGCCCTGCCCTATTGCCCGTCGCGAACGCGACTTCCCTCTCGCGAACGCGTAGGGCAAATTCGCCCAGTGATTTTTTTTAAGACTTTAGAAACAGTGCATACGAGATTGTTCAATATTCTCACGAACTCTCTTCTTCCCCAAGCTCTGGGAGTCCATTGAAGCCCCCATTTCTTCAAGACCACTTGGGTTAGTAATTTCCCACTTATTTCCTTCATTTTTCCTCATTAATTAGTGAATTCCTAAGCTTAAATAACATAGATTAGGCTGGAAATTGGGGGAATTGGGTAGAATTAAGGCTTTTTAATTTTCTCTGATTTAGACCTCGTTTTGGGGTCGAATTTGAAAACAAATTGTATATCCGGGCTCGTGGGGGAATGGGTGATGTGAAATTGGTTCGAACCTCGGGTTTTGACCAAGCGGGCCCGGGGTCGATTTTTGGAATTTTGGGAAGAAGGCTTAGAAAACTATATTTAGGCATTGGGTTTGATTTGTTTAGCTTATATTAATGTTGTAAAGTCGTTATTTCATAGATTTGATTGAGTTGGAGCCGAATTCGAGGGGGAAGGCGGTCGTTGTGGATTGATTTAGCTGTGAAAGTTGAGGTAAGTGTTTGGTCTAACTTTGGTTTGAGGGAATAGGAGTAGAGTCTTACTTGTTAATTGCTATTGGTCGAGTATGGTGTATAGGCATGGTGACGAGTATCTATACACTGGTGTCTAGCATGACCGTATGTCCTTATATTGAGATTATCCTGAATTGTTGTGACTCTTCCATGCTTATTTGATGATTTCTATATATTGTAAAGTGCATGAGACAGAGATTATGGAATGACTCTTGGAGCGATGGCTCGAATGTTAAAGTGAATTATAAGTGAGAAGTGCAAGAAAGTGAAAGAGTTGATTTTCTCCCTTGCTGGGACGTGTTATTGGTTTTGTTGATTTTTTCCCTTGCCGGGACGTGTTATTGGTTTTGTTGATTTTCTCCCTTGCCGGGATTTAGTTGTGTTGTTATATTTCCCCTTGCCGGGATTTGCTGTCACTAGTTAAACCCCCCCACCTTACCCCTTACTTGTGATTGTTGACTGGGTGAGGTTTTGTTATATATATAATTTTGGATCGGGTTGCACGCCGCAACAACACCATATAATTGTGGATCGGGTTGCACGCCGCAACAACACTATATAATTGTGGATCGGGTTGCACGCCGCAACAACACCATATAATTGTGGATCGGGTTGCACGCTGCAACAACACTATATAATTGTGGATCGGGTTGCACGCCGCAACAATACTGTATATTTATGGTTCGGGTTGCACGCCGCAACAGTGATGATTGAGGATCGGGTTGCACGCCGCAACAGTATTGCATGTGATCGGATCGGGTTGCGCGCCGCAACAAATTATAGCTTAAGTGTGTTTACTCCGGATTTAAGTTTCTGTTGGCTGTTCTATCCTTAAGTTTAGACTTCTTGTTTTAACTGTTGCCTCCCCACATCATGATTCCCCCTCCTTGTATAAACTGCTTATTTCCTATTTATTTTCCGCAATATATTTCATAACTGCACAGGTTTATCTGGTAGTCTGGTCTAGCCTCGTCACTACTTCACCGAGGTTAGGCTAGGCACTTACCAGCACATGGGGTGGGTTGTGCTGATGCTACACTCTGTGCATCTTTTTGCACAGATCACCGTGCCGGAGCAGCAACTTTTGGACAGCAGTAGGAGCGTTGGGAGTTGACTTCAGTCCAGAGATTCCGAGGTAGCCTTGTTGACGTCCGCATGGCCCGGAGTCTCTTCTATCCTTATTTCGTTTGTTGTCCTTGTACCGGAACAAACAGTATTGTATTTTATTCAGACTCTGTTTTTAGTATTCTATAGACGTTCGTGAGTTAGTAACTCCAGTCTTGGGTAGAGGATGTAATTGTATTTTCCGCACTTGTTTTCCGTTTAATTATATTTAGAACTTCCGCTTTTATATTAAATGTCTCATTGCCTTAATATTGTCGGGGTTTGCCTAAAAAGTTAATGATTAATTGGCTTGCCTAGCTCCTATTAGTAGGCGCCATCACGACTCCCGTCGGTGGGAAATCCGGGTCGTGACATACCGTCGATTCGTGGAGGGATTCTCGTCTATTGAAGCACCTATGACCAGATTGACCCAGAAGGGTGCTTTGTTCAGGTAGACCGAAGAGTGTGAGGATAGCTTTCAAAATCTCAAGACAACTTTGACTACGACCCCACTATTAGTATTTCCTACTCGTTCGGGGTCCTATACAGTGTATTGTGATGCGTCGCGCATTGGTCTCGGAACAATGTTGATGGTAGGGTGATTGCCTACGCGTCCATGACCTTGAGTTAGCAGCTATTGTTCATGCCTTGAAGATCTGGCGGCACTATTTGTATGGTGTTCCTTGTGAGGTCTTCACTAATCACCGGAATCTACAACATCTGTTTAAACAAAAAGATCTTAGCTTGCGGCAGCGGAGATGGTTAGAAATGCTTAAGGATTATGACATCACCATTCTTTATCATCCTGGGAAGGCCAATATGGTGGCCAATGCCTTGAGTTGCAAGGCAGAGAGTTTGGGGAACTTAGCATATCTACCAGTAGTAGAGAGGCCTTTAGCCTTGGATGTTCAGGCCTTGGCCAACCAGTTTGTCAGATTGGATATTTCTAAGCCGAGTCGAGTATTGGCTTGTGTTGTTTCTCAGTCTTCTCTTTATGATTGGATCAGAGAGCGTCAGTATGATGACCCCCATCTTCTTGTCCTCAAGGACATGGTTCAGCACGGCGATGCAAAGGAGGTCACTATTGGAGCGGATGGTGTTTTATGGATGCCGGGCAGGCTATGTGTGCCAAATGGAGATAGCTTGCGTGAGTTGATTCTCTAGAAGGCTCATAGTTCGCGGTACTCCATTCATCCGGGTGCTGCTAAGATGTATCAAGACTTGAGGCAGCAGTATTGGTGGAGGTGGATGAAGAAGAACATAGTAGAGTATGTAGCTCGGTGCCTAAATTGTTAGAAGAAGAAGTGTGAGCATCAGCGGCCAGGTGGATTGCTTCAGAAGTTAGAGATTCTAGATTGGAAATGGGAGCAGATCACTATAGATTTTGTTGTTGGGCTCCCACAGACTCGGAAGAAGTTCGATGCAGTATGGGTGATTGTGGATAGATTGACCAAGTCAACTTATTTCATTCATGTGGTTACTACTTATTCTTAGAGCAGGTGGCTCAGGTTTACATTTGCAAGAATGTTAGGCTTCATGGCATGCTGGTATCTATCATCTCTGGCCGAGGTACGCAGTTTACATCACGGTTCTAGAGAGCCGTACATCAAGAGTTAGGTACTAGGGTGGAGTTGAGTTCATCATTTCACCTTCAGAAGGACAGACAGTCTGAGCGCACTATTTAGATAATGGAGGATATTCTCTGTACGTGTATGATGGATTTTGGGGAAGGTTAAATTGATTCAGGATTGACTTCGTACAGCCTAGTCCAGACAGAAGAGTTATGCAAATCGGAAAGCTTGCGATGTTGCATTCATGGTTGGAGAGCGAGTCTTGCTTCGGGTTTCGCCCATAAAGGGTGTTATGAGGTTCGAAAATAAGGGCAAGTTGAGTCCTAGGTACATCGGGCCTTTGACATTCTTGAGAAGGTTGGAGAGATGGCTTACAGACTTGCACTACTACCTAGTCTCTCTGCAGTTTATCCAGTGTTCCATGTTTCCATGCTCCGGAAGTATCACGGCGATCTGTCTTATGTGTTAGACTTCAGCTCAGTCCAGTTGGACAAGGATCTATCTTATGTTGAGGAGCCGGTGGCCATCTTGGATAGGCAGGTTTGAAAGTTGAGGTCGAAGAACATCGCTTCAGTGAAGGTTCAGTGGAGGGGTTATCCGGTCGAGTAGGCAACTTGGGAGACCAAGCATGATATGTGCAGCCGTTACCCTCATCTTTTCACCACGTCAGGCATGTCTATATACTCGTTCGAGGATAAATGTTTGTTTTAAGAGGGGGAGAATGTGACAACCCGGCCGGTTGTTTTGATAGTATTACCCTTGAACCCCTATTTATTGATCCCTCTATTTCATTTTGTGATTACGTGACGTGATGGGAGGATTTGTTTTTGGTTTTAGAGTGAAATGCAACACTTAGTCCCTAAAATGGAAGCTTAAGTTCTAGGAAATTGACCGTAGCTTGAATTATGCGAATACGAATCCTGAATGGAGTTTCGTCTGTTCAAATAGCTTCGTAGGGTGATTTTGGTCTTAGGAGCGCATCCGGATGTGGATTTGGAGGTCAGTTGGTCATTTTGGAGTTATTTGGCAAAAGTTGGAATTTGGAAGATTTTTGGGAAGTTTGACCGGGGGTGGACTTTTTGATATCGGGGTCAAATTTTGATTACGGAAGTTGGAGTAGTCGCGTAATGTCAATTATGAAGTGTGTGCAAAATTTGAGGTCAATCGGACTTGATTTGATAGGTTTGCGCGTCGAATGTAGAAGTTTGAAGTTTTAAAGTTCATTAGGCTTGAATCGATGCGCAATTCATGTGTTTAGCGTTGTTTGATGTGATTTGAGGGCTCGACTAAGTTCATATGATATTTTAGGACTTGTTGGTATAATTGGTTGAGGCCCCGGAGGCCTCGGGTGTGTTTCGGACCATGTTCGCCGCATTTTGTAACTTTGAAGAAATTCTGAATTTGCTAGTTTTTCCCAGTTCTTGTGTCCTTCTACGCGTTTGAGATAGTTCTCCCTTCATTTGCATAGAGGAGTATGTGTGTTGCTGAAAGATTTTCCTTCGCGTTCGCGAAGGAGGTCCCGCGTTCGCGAAGGGGCAATGCCTTGGTGCTACGCGATCGCGAACAGGGTTACGCATTCACCATGAGGATGGCATCCTGGGTGAGTCTCACGCGTGGCCTACGCATTCGCGAGAAGAACTTCGCGATCGCAAAGCTTGTGAACCTTTGGTCACTCATTCGCGAGTGGCCACGCATTCGGATAAGAGGAATTTTGGCAGTAACATTTTTCTGCTTCGCGAATGCGAGGCAATTTCCGCGTTCGCAAAGAAGGGATACCTGGGCGGCAGATTAAAATCCCAAAATCGAGGGTTTATGTCATTTTTTCACTATTTGGACTTGAGAGCTCGGATTAAGGCGATAATTTGAGGCATTTTTAGAGGGATTGTTGGGGTAAGTGTTCCTAACTCATTTTTGATTGATTTCCACTAATCTAACTTCGATTTCTTCATTTAATTAAGGATTTAGGTTGAAAAATTTGGGAAAAAGCTGTAAAATTCTTAGACCAAATTTGAGGTTTTGATCGGAATTTGGCATCAGATTTGAGTAATTTTTGTATGGGCGGACTCGTGGTTGAACAGGTGTTCGGATTTTGTGACTTTTACCCGATTCCGAGACATGGGCCCGGATCACCTTTTTGGGACGATTTTCTAAATTCTTGTTAAAGTCGCGATTTCTTTATTTACATTAGTTTCTTATAGCTATATTTATAGTATAAAATTGCTTATGGATAGATTTGGGCCATTCGGAGTCAGAAAGTCGAGGAAAAGGCATTCTTATTGACTGATTGAGCTTTATTTGAGGTAAGTGACTTGTCTAACCTTGTGTGTGGAGACATTCCCCTTAGACTTTGGTACTGCTGTGATATTTGAGATACGTAAAAGCTGTGTACGCGGGGTGACGAGTGCGTACACGGGTTATATGTTAAATATTCGGTTCTTGCTGAGTAGTCCTCTTTTAATTCCTTAACTGGATTTTCCTAGCCTGTGTTGTCATCATGTTTAGCCTAATGTCACATGCTTACTTGTTTCAAAATATTACTTGCTATTTGTGCAACATGCTTAATTGAATTACCTATTTCCTTGATTTGTATTCAGTCTTTAATTAGAGGATTTCTAGCTGTAAATTCATTGCTTCTTAAGTTATGAGTTGTGTGTTTACTTTTGGGACTACGAGGCGGTACATTGGGAGATGCCCTGTTGCATATTTACTTTTAGGACTACGAGGCGCTATCTCGGGAGATCTCCTATTGCGTATTTACTTTTGGGACTACGAGGCGGTACCTCGGGAGCGCCCTGTTATTTACTCCTATTTGCTGTGTTGTTTCCTTCTGAAATTTCTCATTGTTAAATTCTCAGTCTTTCATTATATTATATTATATCTTCTGCCTTGTTCCTTTTTATTCCAATGGGGCCCTGATCTGACCTCGTCACTACTCTACCGAGGTTAGACTTGACACTTATTGGGTGCCGTTGTGATGTACTCATGCTACTCTTCTGCACATCTTTTTGTGTAGATCCAGGTACCTCTTACCAGACCCGCTATCAATGAGCCAGTGAGCACGTGGAGTTCAAGGTTTATCTGCCAGCGTCCGCAGACCTCGGAGTCCCCCCCCC
>NW_017672445.1:58709-155725 GCF_001879085.1 Nicotiana attenuata | reverse complement strand
CCCCCCCCCTCTATCCTACTATGTTGTTTTTCCTTGTTTTCCGTAGACTCTGATGTATAGAGACATTTAGCATTTCTCTTAGAAGCTTGTGACTTGTTTCTACTGGGTTTTGGGAATTGTAATCATTTTGAACTAAAGTTTTATTTATTCCAGATATTGAGATTGGAGTTTCAGCTTAATATTCAGTTATTTGGTATAATTGTTAGGCTTACCTAGTCTTAGAGACTAGGTGTCACAACATCCTGCGGAGGAAAAATGGGATCGTAAAAATAATGTATTGGCCGTTGAGAAAGTTTTATTAGATAGAAAATAATGCTACTCATATATATATATATATATATATATATATATTCACCTTAATCTTTTGGCATTTAAAGAGTAACCTTAACTTCCAAATATATTAATGTTGTCATCTGAAGTAAAATTTCCATAGTTTGTTCGTAGTTTCTCTTTTATACACTCTTAATTGATCTTTTGTGCAATTTATTTTCTGACATTTTCTTAGAGTTAAAAACCATATGAATTACAAAGCCATACATGAATTTATTTCGCCTAAAAAAGTTGGCTTTATTTACCAAATATAAGAAAAAGAAAAAACTCATTTACAAATGTATTGAAGAATCTCTACGGGCCAAATTAAAATTTTTTAAGGGATTGTTACATAAATAGTCAATCAGATTTAATTTTTACTTTTTTTAGCCGGCATACATAAATTACACATTGATTATACATACAAATACACACACACACACACACACACATATATATATATATATATATATATATATATATATATATATAGAGAGAGAGAGAGAGAGAGAGAGAGAGAGAGAGAGAGAGAGGAAGGGAGGGGCTATTTTAAGTTTAAGAAATTAGGTGGGTGGATCTTCACCAGCCCAATTCAAAAATCCAACTATTGTGCCCCTCAGACCGCGTAAAAATTGTGTGGGGTAGCCACTTTTTAAAGTGGTATTTACTTTTTATTCAGCATTTTTAATGCTTAGCAATAGTAGCCACTAGTCTATTAAAATTAATATGAAAAGGTTGTATTACCCTTTCTTTTATCTCTTTTATGTGTTAGGGAGAAGAACTGTGCCGCACGAATGCCTTCCAATAGAAACAAATTTTTGGTTTTGATTTTCCCAGGACGTATTTGGCATACCAAGATCCCCTGCCAGGAACACGAAGCACTAGAAAACCACAGTTCTCCCAAAGATATTTCGTAGCAAATAAGAATGATATGTCCAAAACAGAAGGACATAGTAAATTGAGTACAATGGCATGAACTATATGGATTTAATAAAGATCAAATCCATAAGGTTTAGCTTAACTTACCAGTCTGTACGGCGTCGAGACATACGATGCTTGCATAAAAGACATAACATATGGATTCTCACATTTAAAAGCTTTTGCTCTTTGATATGCTACAGTCCTCTTTTTGTCAAGTTCAAAAGTTAAGGACACTTGGTCCTGAACTTCGAGTTTCAAGTTCAAAAGATATGGTCACTTGGTCCTTAACTTAGAGTTACAAGTTCAAAAGTTAAGGACACTTGGTCCTGAACTTAGACTAACAAGCTCAAAAGTTAAGGACAATAGGTCCTGAACTTACAGTTACAAGTTCAAAAGTTAAGGACAATAGGTCCTGAAGTCCTGAACTTAGACTAACAAGTCAAAAGATAAGGACAATAGGTCCTGAACTTAGGTTAAGAAGCCCAAAAGTTAAGGACAATAGGTCCTGAACTTAGACTAACAAGCTCAAAAGTTAAGGACACTTGGTCCTGAACTTACAGTTACAAGTTCAAAAGTTAAGGACATGTAGTCCTGAAGTCCTAAAGTTAAGTTCAAAAGTTAAGGACATGTAGTCCTGAAGTCCTGAAGTTAAGTTCAAAAGTTAAGGACAGTAGTCCTGAAGTCCTGAACTTAGAGTTACAAGTTCAAAAGTTAAGGACATGTAGTCCTGAAGTCCTGAAGTTAAGTTCAAAAGTTAAGGACATGAGCAAAAGGATATTTTCGTCCGGGCAGTTAAAGTTTATTAAAGCAGTGGCTAAAGAATAAAGACATTTTAAACAGTGGCTTAAAAGTAAATACATGTGTTATTAGTGGCTAACAGTACACTTCCCCCCGCGTAAAAATTGTGTGGGGTAGCTACATTTTAAAGTGGTATTTATTTTTTATTCAACATTTTTAATGCTTAGCAATAGTAGCCACTAGTCTATTAAAATTAATATGAAAAGACTGTGTTACCCTTTCTTCTATCTCTTTCATGTGTTAGGGAGAAAACTGTGCCGCACGAATGCCTTCCAATAGAAACAAATTTTTGGTTTTGATTTTCCCAAGACGTTTTTGACATACCAAGATCCCCTGCCAGGAACACGAAGCACTAGAAAACCACAATTCTCCCAAAGATATTTCCTAGCAAATAAGAATGATATGTCCAAAACAGATGGACATAGTAAATTGAGTACAGTGGCATGAACTATATGGATTTAATAAAGATCAAATCCATAAGGTGTAGCTTAACTTACCAGTCTGTATGGTGTCGAGACATACGATGCTTGCATAAAAGACATAACATATGGATTCTCACATTTAAAAGCTTTTGCTCTTTGATATGCTACCGTCCTCTTTTTGTCAAGTTCAAAAGTTAAGGACACTTGATCCTGAACTTCGAGTTTCAAGTTCAAAAGATAAGGTCACTTGGTCTTGAACTTAGACTAACAAGCTCAAAAGTTAAGGACAATAGGTCCTGAACTTACAGTTACAAGTTCAAAAGTTAAGGACAATAGGTCCTGAACTTACAGTTACAAGTTCAAAAGTTAAGGACAATAGGTCCTGAAGTCCTGAACTTAGACTAACAAGCTCAAAAGTTAAGGACAATAGGTCCTGAACTTAGGCTAAGAAGCCCAAAAGTTAAGGACAATAAGTCCTCAACTTAGACTAACAAACTCAAAAGTTAAGGACACTTGGTCCTGAACTTACAGTTACAAGTTCAAAAGTTAAGGACATGTAGTCCTGAAGTCCTAAAGTCATGAGCAAAAGGGTATTTTCGTCCGGGCAGTTAATGTTTATTAAAGCAGTGGCTAAAGACTAAAGACATTTTAAACAGTGGTTTAAAAGTAAATACATGTGTTATTAGTGGCTAACCGTACACTTCCCCCTCAGACCGCTTACCCAAAATTCCTTAATTTAATGTATTGCGAGAACGGAATTTGTGTTTTAAATATCATTAGAAATGTTTGTAAGATCAAGATGTGTAAAAATATTATTTTGATCAATGTTATTTTGGGCCTCAATACTCGTCCAACGTACTGCTAAAATTGAGATCTTTACACAAATAGCAGATTCAATTTATTATTTACTTTTCTTAGCCGTTATTAATAGGTTATACATTAATTATATGTAGTTATACATATATTAAGCAGTTGCACGGGTGATTATTAGAATAATTCTTTATTAAAACAGTTGATTGGTTCATCAAAAGGCAGCCAGTAGTAGCCGGTGGTAGTATAGTTGAAAAGTCATGAAGCAATTTTAAATTTAATCTTTTCGAGATAGCTTAAGTTGGTAAAAGTAAAACAACCTTCAATATGAAATTAATTAACAATATTGCTAAAGTTCAATGTAACGTATTCGTATTTGGTGAGCAGGTGAATCCATAATCCACATTCGGGCCGATTTTCTTTTGTCTATATATTTTGAATATTTGAAAGAAAAAAATAAACTGATAAGCGCTTGTTGGGAGAAATTCAAAAATAGCCAGATTTAGAAGTGGTCATTCAAAAATAGCCACAGTTTCAAAAGTAATTGAAATTTAGTCAATTTACATGTAAAGATAAATCTGAACGAAAACACCGTTCAAAATCCGAAAAATACTCCAGTAAAATATACTGGAATTCCAGTATAATATACTGAATTATACTGCAGTTCCTGCATAAGTATACTAGAACTCCAGTATATTATACTGGAGTTCCAGTATATATTGGACTTCCAACATAATATACTGGAGTTCCAGTATAATATACCGGTCCAGCATAATATGCTGGAAGTTTATGCACATGTGCTTCAATATCCAATATATTATGTTGGAACTTTCCGCGTGTTGGAGTTCCAGCATCATACACAGGTGCACCGATCTCCAGTATATTATACTGGAACTTTCAGTGTTGCAGCAAAATAGTGGCTATTTTTCAATGACTTTGCAAACGTTGGCTATTTTTGAATGACCAGTTCGAAAACTGGCTAGCCCGTGCTATTTTTACGCATTTGTTTTGCAATATGGCCCATTACTAACAGAAAATATGAAGTTTTAAAAGCTAATTCGAAGAATATTTCAATCGAAATAATGATTTTCACTCAGAGAACTTACTCCCTCCGTCCACTTTAATTGATTTTTTGGTTGTTTTTACACATATAGAGGAATTCACCTTTTAGTATTAATTAACAATAAAATTGATCATATTAATCTTAATTTGTTCATTGAAAATACAACAAATATGCCTAACTAGGCTCTTTACTCCAAGGACAACTTTGAAAAAAAAATAATTCTTTTTTAATATTTAGAAAAAATAATATTATGAACTACATAAAAAGGGCCAAAACATCAATTAAAATGGACCAGAGGGTAACATTTTTCAAGTTAGATTCATGTTCAAATATTGCGCAAAACGCCTAAGAATAAATCCATAGTCCACAATCCACATGGTGAAACTTGGACTTTTTTCAATTGTTTAAACATTGGGTTCAGACGTCGGAAGTTGTTAAGTCTGCCTACCACATTTGAGAAACGCTTTTAGTTCTATGTTCACATTTCAATTCTTTGACTGGAAATCTCCATTCAATATATGTAAAAGTTGTCGAGATTTGACTCAAGTTGTGGGAACGACGCGTAACGAAATGGGTATTTTAAGTGATTAATTGCATGTGTATTTCTTCCTCGCAAAGACGCAAAAACTGTGACAGCTCAAGAAATGAAGAATATTGCTGCGTTCGGCATATTTTTAATTTTTCTTATTTTATCAATGGATACATTGTGTTTGCGAGGAGAATCCAGGATTTTAGAGTTAGACTTGTCGCCTGTCAAATTCAATGAGAATATGAGCCATGTCCGAGGTCGGAGTAACAGGCAGCTGTTCAAACCTAATCCTTCGCCTATGGCAAATTCTCGTAAACATCAGATCGGATCTAGTCCACCACCCATTATGAAATAACAAGTTTTCATTTTGCAGTGTTTTTTAGTTTCAAAAATTGTGAAACAAATTGTTAGATGATTTGATAAGCCTAGCGGGAAATTTTTTCTCAAAGTATATATGGATATTACTCGAGGCTTGTAATTTTTATGGCCAGCTGATCATTGATTTATTTTATGAATAAATATTTTTGTTTCTTTTTTACCTTCTAACTGCGTACTTCCTTAGATCTATTTTAATACATAATAAGAAATGAATTGAAACCTTAAACTGCACTTTAATGAATTATAACTTGCTACTTGTAGAAAACTGCTGGAACCTTTTTCATTTTGATTATCAATCTTATCCCTTATCTATAACCAAATTAAGGAAAGTGAAAAAAGAAAGATGAAATAGATAAGTACCGAGATTACAGTGTGTATGGGTCAAAATTAGACCAGAGAAATTCGGCACGCGAAGACATAAAGTCAAGGTCGGCAGGTCAAAGTCGGACCGTCATCAATAAAGCCAAGGTCGGACAGACCAAGGTCGGACCGTCATCAATAAAGCCAAGGCCGGACCGTCATCAAGAAGGTCGTGGTCGGATAGGCCGAGGACGGACAGTCATGAAACTGCTAGTTTGCTTTAGAATACTCAAAAGTATTCTCTCTAAATTGTACCTTTTGTAAGGATTTTCTATGGATACCCCCCCTTATAAATAGGAGGGGAGGACTTCCCACTGGGGGGCTCTCTCTCGGTCTCCCTCTCCCTCTTTCTAGAAAATATGTAAACACATCTCTCAAAAGAGAGAAGAGGATCTGTAATCCAAAACCTTCATCAGATCCAAAAAGAGTCCAATGGTTCTTGTATTTTGTCTATCATTCATCTTTATCAAATGAAAGAAGATCCGACTAACTCAAGATCGGGTGAATCTTTTCCTTTATCTACATTTTATTGTCATTTAATGCTATTCAATGCATCTTTCTTTATGTTATTAAATCTGGCTATAATCACGCCCAATATTTATACTCGGCTATGTTTTTCTACTCATATTATTCGTCTCGGATCTAGAGTAAATTATCTTTAACTAGGATTTACCCCTTCATCTATTTGATTGATTTGCTTAAAAAGTGTTAAACAACTTTTGAGTCAAACAATTTGGCGCCGTCTGTGGTGATTTTCTAGTTAAAATTTTAATTTTCTCTAGATCTAAAATTCAATCCTAGCGAGTTTCTTGTGTAGCTCCTACGGCACGTACATTCATACCAAGAACATAAAAGAAGCTGTTGACGTTAGTAGGCTATGGTCAAAGCTACATGTATATTGGAATTGTGAAATGTTTAATTGGCTGATTATAAACTTTGGACTATTGCTCCAATTTGAGGCTTTGAGCTACTTATATTCCAGAATGTTGAAAACGAATGAAGATCGACGTGAAAATGTTAGCATCTGAAGCACCAGTAGGATGCAGGTGGAATCTAACGAAGGAACAAATTGATTTGCTTGAAAGCATATACAGGCAGGGATAAGGACACCAAGTGCTGAGCAGATACAACAGATAACTTTGAGGACTAATGTTTTTCCACCACCTCGACCAAATGACAACATTCACGAGGTAATGAATTTGGGAGATGCTCGACTTTACTTCAGCGTCACCGCTTCCTGCTAATTTTGCTTGCCCTCCGAGCATTTCCTTGCACTAGATCAAACTGAGGTAACAAATGCTTTTATTTTGTTTTAACTAACTATTCTCCAAATGGAATAAAAGTAGGGACTCCCCCAGGAAATACGTCATATTCTCCAATGCAAGCAAAATTAAGCAAACTGGGACTCCCCCAGGAAATACGTCATATTCTCCAATGCAAGCAAAATTAAGCAAATTGGGACTCCCCCAGGGAACCCTTTAAGGCTAAGGCCTTCGCCATCAAAGATCACAGGTTCGACCTCGTTCGAACTGGGACCAAGGCTAAGGCCTTCGCCATCAAAGATCGACAGGTTCGACCTCGTTCGAACTGGGACCAAGGCTAAGGCCTTCGCCATCAAAGATCGACAAGTTCGACCTCGCTCGAATTGGGATTAAGGCTAAGTGCCTTCACCATCAAAGTTTGACAGTTCGACCTCGTTCGAACTGGGACTCAAGCTAAGTGCCTTCGCCATCAAAGTATAACAAAGTTCGACCTCGCTCGAACTGAGTTACAGGCTAAGTGCCTTCGCCATCAAAGTTTGACAGTTCGACCTCGCTCGAACTGGGAGTCAGGCTAAGAGCCTTCGCCATCAAAGTTTGACAGTTCGACCTCGCTCGAACTGGGACTCAGGCTAAGTGCCTTCGCCATCAAAGATTAACAGTTCGACCTCGTTCAAACTGGGACTCAGGCTAAGTGCCTTCGCCATCAAAGTATAACAAAGTTCGACCTCGCTCGAACTGAGTTACAGGCTAAGTGCCTTCGCCATCAAAGTTTGATAAGTTCGACCTTGCTCGAACTGGGACTCAGGCTAAGTGCCTTCGCCATCAAAGATTAACAGTTCGACCTCGCTCGAACTGGGACTCAGGCTAAGTGCCTTCGCCATCAAAGTTTAACAGTTTGACCTCGCTCGAACTGGGACTCAGGCTAAGTGCCTTCGCCATCAAAGTTTGACAGTTCGACCTCGCTCGAACTGGGACTCAGGCTAAGTGCCTTCGCCATCAAAGATTAACAGTTCGACCTCGCTCGAACTGGGACTCAGGCTAAGTGCCTTCGCCATCAAAGTTTGACAGTTCGACCTCGCTCGAACTGGGACTCAGGCTAAGTGCCTTCGCCATCAAAGATTAACAGTTCGACCTCGCTCGAACTGGGACTCAGGCTAAGTGCCTTCGCCATCAAAGTTTGACAGTTCGACCTCGCTCGAACTGGGACTCAGGCTAAGTGCCTTCGCCATCAAAGTTTGACAGTTCGACCTCGCTCGAACTGGGACTCAGGCTAAGTGCCTTCGCCATCAAAGTTTGACAGTTCGACCTCGCTCGAACTGGGACTCAGGCTAAGTGCCTTTGCCATCAAAGTTTGACTGTTCGACCTCGCTCGAACTGGGACTCAGGCTAAGTGCCTTCGCCATCAAAGTTTGACAGTTCGACCTCACTCGAACTGGGACTCAGGCTAAGTGCCTTCGCCATCAAAGTTTGACTGTTCGACCTCGCTCGAACTGGGACTCAGGCTAAGTGCCTTCGCCATCAAAGTTTGACAGTTCGACCTCGCTCGAACTGGGACTCAGGCTAAGTGCCTTCGCCATCAAAGATTAACAGTTTGACCTCGCTCGAACTGGGACTCAGGCTAAGTGCCTTCGCCATCAAAGATTAACAGTTCGACCTCGCTCGAACTGGGACTCAGGCTAAGTGCCTTCGCCATCAAAGATTAACAGTTCGACCTCGCTCGAACTGGGACTCAGGCTAAGTGCCTTCGCCATCAAAGATTAACAGTTCGACCTCGCTCGAACTGGGACTCAGGCTAAGTGCCTTCGCCATTAAAGATTAACAGTTCGACCTCGCTCGAACTGGGACTCAGGCTAAGTGCCTTCGCCATCAAAGATTAGCAGTTCGACCTCGCTTGAAATGGGACTCAGGCTAAGTGCCTTCGCCACCGAGGTCTGATAAGTTCGACCTCGTTCGAATTGAGTTTAAGGCTAAGTGCCTTCACAATCAAAGTTTGATGTTTCGACCTCGCTCGAATTCGAACGGGTTAACATCTCGATAAGTCGAAATAACACCCTTTAAGGCCAAGAGCCTTCGCCAAAAAGAAGAGTTCGGCCTCGATCGAACGACGACGGGATAACATTTCGATAAGTTAAAATAACACCCTTCAAGGCTAAGGGCCATCGCCAAATAGAAGAATTCGGCTTCGTCCGAATCAGCCTTCGGCCTCGTCCGAATCAACCTTCGTCCTCTTCCGAATCAACTTTCGTCCTCGTCCAAATCGACATTCGGCCTCGTCGTCCGAATCAACCTTCGGCCTCGTCCGAATCAACATTCGGCCTCGTCCGAAACGACATTCGGCCTCGTCCGAATCAACATTCGGCCTCGTCCGAAACGACATTCGGCCTCGTCCGAATCAATCTTCGGCTTCGTCCGAATCAACATTCGGCTTCGTCCGAATCAACATTCGGCCTCGTCCGAAACGACCTTCGGCCTCGTCCGAATCAACATTCGGCCTCGTCCGTAACGACATTCGGCCTCGTCTTAATCAACCTTCGGCCTCGTCCGAATCAACATTCGGCCTCGTTTGAAACAACATCCGGCCTCGTCCGAATCAACCTTCGGCCGTCCGAAACAATATTCGGCCTCGTCCGAATCAACCTTCGGCCTCGTCCGAAACAATATTTGGCCTCGTCCGAATCAACCATCGGCCTTGTCCGAATCGACTTTATGGCCAAGGGCCTTCGCCAAAGAAGAAGAGTTCGACCTCGATCGAACAACGACGGGTCAATATTCTGACAAAATCGAAATAATACCCTCTAAGGCCATGGGCCTTCGCTGAAGAGAATTCGAAATGTCCCTAAAGCCAAGTGCCGTCAGAAAATATAAAGAAGGAAAGACCGGGACTTGCCATGCGGGAATCTACCTCGCACTAAAGTCGCAAAAAGCAAAAACATGGAAAAGTACAAGGCAAATAACAACGAAAAGTTCTTGTTTATACAGTCACTGCGCAAATAGTCGTAGATTACATACGACCCGGATCAATGGTCAAAAAAAAAGACAACTATCTTTTAACTCGGTGTCACCATCGCCACTCTCTTCACCACCTTCTTCAAGATATTCTCCCTTAGCATCGGCATCCTCAGCTGCAACCCATACTAGTCGACCTCCCCATCCGAATTTCTCGAACTACGATTAACGAGGTCCGCTCACCGAGCTCGACCAAGAGAAGACCTCGATAAGCGGAGGGACTAACTGTATGGATCAAAATTAGACCTGAGAAATTCGGCACGCGAAGACATAAAGCCAAGGTCGGACAGGTCAAGGTCGGACCGTCATCAATAAAGCCAAGGTCGGATAGACCAAGGTCGGGCCGTCATCAATAAAGCCAAGGCCGGACCGTCATCAAGAAGGTCGTGGTCGGATAGGCCGAGGTCGGACAGACCGAGGACGGACAGTCATGAAACTGCTAGTTTGCTTTAGAATACTCAAAAGGAATATTCTACCAAATATTCTCTCTAAATTGTACCTTTTGTAAGGATTTTCTATGGATACCCCCCTTATAAATAGGAGGGGAGGACTTCCCACTGGGGGGCTCTCTCTCGGTCTCCTCTCCCTCTTTCTAGAAAATATGTAAACACATCTCTCAAAAGAGAGAAGAGGATCTGTGATCCAAAACCTTCATCAGATCCAAAAAGGGTCCAATGGTTCTTGTATTTTGTCTATCATTCATCTTTATCAAATAAAAGAAGATCCGACTAACTCAAGATCGGGTGAATCTTTTCCTTTATCTACATTTTATTGTCATTTAATTCTATTCAATGCATCTTTCTTTATGTTATTAAATCTGGCTATAATCACGCCCAATATTTATACTCGGCTATGTTTTTCTACTCATATTATTCATCTCGGATCTAGAGTTAATTATCTTTAACTAGGATTTACCCCTTCATCTATTTGATTGATTTGCTTAAAAAGTGTTAAACAACTTTTGAGTCAAACACAGTGTAGCTGTGGTCTCGGTAATTTCTGCAAATAGGATAGGTATTTATAGAGATCCCATAAGGTAACATATATGCCGTTTCAAGAATGGATGTACGGTAACATATTGTGGTTTTGGAATGTCAGAAGACCCAAAAGCTCTTCTACTATTCCACAAACCTAAGAGAATTCAAAGGTCAATTGCTTCGCAGTAAGGCCAACATGGATCACTCCACCACCTCGCAGGACACTCTAATGAATGATGAAGAAGCAGATCAATTGCTTCGCAGTGTAAACAAACCCAAGGAAGTGACTAATGGAAAAGATAGCTTCAAAGATAAATTAACTTCCGCTGACAACAACCAGATACCACCGGAATTCGAATGCAACGCCTTCAACAATTTAATCCTCAAAGATGAAAACAACAACCCTGGAAATCACCCAGACTTCATCCCCATTTGTACAATATAGAGAAAGACTTTATCAACCATGACTATCATCATAAAGCTTTTGGGGAAAAGACTAGGCTATATGCAACTGAGAGAAAAGATACACGGGCTATGGATACCACCAGAGGCCCTAAATCTGATAGATTTGGGTAAAGATTTCTACGTTATAAAGATCGACTCACAAAATATCAACAACAAAGCCATACAAAAGGGTCCATGGTTCATTGGGTCACAATATCTATCAATCCGACAATGGGAACCAAAGTTTAATCCATATGATGCAAAGTCAATCACAACCACAATATGGATACGCCTACAAGACTTACCAACTGAATTTTGCGACTTAACAATTCCAAAAAGAATCATCCAAATGTGGGAACACTACTCAAAATCGACAACTGCACATCCCAAGCAACTAGAAGATGATATGTTAGACTATGTATTCTAGCCCCCCTTGGGAAAACTCTACCAACATCAGTATTAATAGGAACTGTGATGATCCAAAGGGTCATCTTATGTTTTAAAACTCGATTCGGTGTTCTGAGGCCTTTAAGACCTTATTTTATCCCTCCTCGATTTGCGTGGGCAATCCGAACGAGTTACCGGAAAGCTTTTATGTTGAAAGTTGATGAAAATAATAAATTTTTCCTTTAAAAGTTGATTTAGTTGACTTCGGTCAACGTTTTGAGCAAAGGACCCAGCCTCGTGTTTTGACAATCCTAGTGGGTCCGTATCGAAATTGGGACCTGGGCTGTGACGACCCAAGTTCTCCTTCCGTGAACTGTCGTGATGGCAACTAGTCTAGCTTAACAATTTGCGGAAATGAAATAAAGATATGAAAACTAACAATTTAACAGGTAAATCTAATAAAGAAGTTTAAAATGCCGCTCGGCATATACAATAAAACACTCTCGAACTGAACAGAAATACCCCCAAAACCCGAAATCTCATGAATCACAAGCTACAGAAGTACATAGTGTTTCTAAACTTCATAAATTTATCAACGAAGAAAAAATACAAGAAGTCTATAATTTAAGCAGGAATAGAGAGGGACTTCTAGGTCTGCGGACGCGGCAGATAGACCTTGAAGTCTCTAAGATCGCCTCGCCTCACTGGAAGTATGGCTGAGAAGAGGTACCTGGATCTGAACACGAAAAACATGTGCAGAAAAGGGCATGAGTACACTACAACGGTACCCCGTAAGTGTCAAGCCTAACCTAGGTCGAGTAGTGACGAGATCAGGTCAGGGCCCTACTGGTTCATACATATAATAAGATAAACAGTATGAAATATGGCAGTAAAGATAAATGCTAACAGTCAATGAAAATGAAATCACAGGAAAATAATAACTCAGTACACAGAGAAAGCAACAGGGGATCTCTCGGGATACCGTCCCGTAGTCCCAAACATAAATGTATAGAGGATCTCCCCAGATATCGTCCCGTAGTCCAAATCGTAAATGTGTAGGGGGATCTCTCAGAATACCGTTCCGTAGTCCCAAAGTAAATATCCAGTGCAGGGGGATCTCCCGGGATAACGTCCCGTAGTCCTAAACATAAACATGCAGGGGGATCTCCCGGAATACCGTTCCGTAGTCCCAAAGTAAATACACAACCCATTCAATATAAAAAAAAGTTTCAACAAGGATGATCTACAGTTCTAATCAAGTTCGTATCAAAGAACACAAGTAATTCTTACTCTAACATGCTAAACAGAGTCCAGGTAGGCAGTTAAAGCAGATAAGACAGTTAAGGAACGCAAGCATGTTTTCCTAAGCTAAATAGGATGGCTACATATACTAGTATTGCCCAATTAAAAGAAAACATAGATATTTACTTAATGAAAATGGGGTTTATCAATAATTAGCACGTGTACGCACTCGTCACCTCACGTACACGGCATTCATATAACAACAATATCAAATCCTAAGGGGAGTTTTCCCACACAAGGTTAGGCAAGCCACTTACCTCGAACCAAGCTGAAAAATCAATCAGAAATCACGCTCTTGCCACGAGTATCCAACTCCGAGTGGCCCAAATCTAACCAAATCAATTACATAACGTAAATATAGCTACAAGCAACTCATTTAGCTAATGAATTCAAAGCTAAGGCAAGAAAATAGGAAAACGCCCAAATTATGAACACCCATTCACAAATTATGAACACCCATTCACTCACGAGTTCACTCGTACAAAAATCATCCAAATTCGACGTCTAATTCCCATTCAAACCTCGAATTTTCAATTGGATAACTTTTTCCCCATTTCCAAACTTCTACCCTCAAATTCCTTGATTAGATGAGGAAAACAATAATAGATTAATGTAATATGATCAAAATAGAGTTAGAATTCGTTACCCAATAGTTCTCCTTCAAAATCCCTCAAGAAATTGCCTCCCACCGAGCTCCAAATCAAATTTTGTGTTATGAAATTTCAAACCTCGAGTTCCTCTTTTCTGCCCAGCGATTTCCGCATCTGCGCTCATGGGGCCGCATCTGCGGTCCCGCACCTACGGAAAAATCATCGCAGGTGCGAAGGTCACTTATCCGGGCTGGGGCCGCATCTGCGGTCCCTACTTCCTAGATCTATTTCCTCTTCTGCGGCACCGCACCTGCGGTCCAATATCCGCAGGTGCGAAAAACAACCAGTGCAGCAAAGCTTCAGCAACATGCCTAAGTCCCAAACCAATCCGTTAAGCATCCGAAGCTCACCCGAGGCCCCCGGGACCTCAACCAAACATACCAACCAATCCTAAGGCACCATACAAACTTAGTCGAGCCCTCAAATCACATCAAACAACGCTAAAACCACGAGTCACCCTCCAATCCAAACTTAATGAACTTGAAATCTCAAAATTCTACAACCGATGCCGAAACTAACCAAACCATGTCCGATTGACCCCAAATTTTGCACACGATTCATATTCAACCCTATGGACCTATTCAAACTTCCGAAATCGGATTCTGACCCCGATATCAAAAATTCCACTATCGGCCCGAGACTCCAAAAATTCAACGTTCACCATTTCAGGCCTAAATGAGCTACCGATCTCAAAATCACAATCCGGATATGCCCCTAGGCACAAAATCACCCAACGGAGCTAACAGAATCAACAGAACTCCATTCTAGAGCCGTCTTCACACTGTTCCGACTACGGTGCAAATTCTAAGACTTAACTCTCATTTAGGGACTAAGTGTTCCAAAACACTCCGAAACTCAAAATAAACCTTCCCAGCAAATCACAATAGCAGAAAAAAGACACGGGGGAAGTAGTTAATAGGGGGTCGGGGCATAAATTCTCAAAACAACCAGGCGGGTCGTTACATGGGCGTATGTCCGGAATCGAATTCCGAGGTCCCTAGCTTGAGAAATGAATTTTTGATGAATATTGAAAGTCTAAAATCAAATGGTTTTAAGAATTTGGTTAATGTTTGATCTTGTTGGTATCGAGTCCGTATTTTGGTTCTGTAGCCCAGTACAGGTTCATTATGATATTTACGACTTGTCTTTGAAATTTGATGAGAAACAGAGTTGGTTTGACGTGATTCGAACGCTCGGTTGAGAAAATAGAAATTTTAAAGTGTTCTTTGGAATTTCATTTGATTTGGTGCTAAATTCGTATTTCTAGGTATTATTTTGGCGATTTGATCACGCGAGCAAGTTTGTATGATGTTTTAAGACTTGTGTGCATGTTTATTTTGGATCCCCGAGGGCTCGGGTGAGTTTTGGATAGGCTACGGGATGTTTTGAACTTAGAAAAATCTGGTTTTTGGCTTCAGCTGTCATCT
This sequence comes from Nicotiana attenuata, assembly GCF_001879085.1. Taxonomy (NCBI): domain Eukaryota; kingdom Viridiplantae; phylum Streptophyta; class Magnoliopsida; order Solanales; family Solanaceae; genus Nicotiana; species Nicotiana attenuata. Next base: position 140,680 of record NW_017672445.1, on the reverse strand, counting down.
AGTGTTTTCTTCTTCGCATTCGCGAAGGTACTCTCGTGAACGCGAAGAGTGAATTGGTCCGAAGAAGAAATTCTTCTATGTGAACACGGAGACTGGGTCGCGAACGCGGAGCGATGGGTGCTTTACCCTTCGCGAACGCGACTAGCTCAACACGAACGCGAAGTGTTAGGGACCTGGGGGAGCGGTCAATCATTCCTTCTACGCAAACGCGAGCAATGGTTCGCGAACGCGAAGGCCAAGGGTCATAGCCTTCGCGAACGCGAGGAGGAATTCGCGATCGCGTAAGCCATCTAGGCAAGCTCTTCACGAACACGGCAGGCCCTTCGCGAATGCGAAGAATGCCTGCCCAGTGTTACAAAAATAGAACTCAATACGGGATTAATCCATTCTTTCACATTTTCAAAAACTAGAAGGCCTAGAGGCGATTTTCAAGAGACAATCTCTTCCCCAAAGTGTTGGTAAGTCATTCTAGACCACTTTCTTTCAATTACCCATTGCATTGCATGAAATTTCAACCTAAAATCTAGGATTTCCATGGTAGAAATTGGGGGTTTGGGTAGAATTAGGGATTTTTGGGAAATTGGGATTTAGACCTCAAATTGGGGTCAGATTTCAAAACTAATTACATATTCGGGCTCGCGGGTGAATGGGTGATTTATTTTAGTCCGAACGTCGAGTTTTGACTAAGCGGGCCTGGGGTCAATTTTTGACTTTTTTGGGGGAAAGTTTGAGAAATCTAAATTTATGCATTGTAGTTGGTTCCTTTAGCAATAATTGATGTTATTGAGTTAATTGTGGCTAGATACGAGTGGTTTGGAGGTGGATACAAAGCGGTAATTGAGCATTGAGTGGCCCGCGGAGCGAGGTAAGTGTTGTGTCTAACTTTGACTCGAGGGATTAGGAACCATTGACTTATTTCCTAAATGAAATCCATGTGAGCGGTTTATAGGTGAGGTGACGACTACCTACGCGCCGCCAATTTATCTATTTTGCCTTTTTCCTTCCCCTCCTTCTTATATTATCTTTTCCTGACTTAACTTCTACATGCTTTACTTGTAATTCCATGCCTAATTTCTACTTGTTAGACATTGTATCTCTTGTTGGAAGTATTAGTTCTTTCATAACTTCGTTGTCTCCTAATATTTATTTGAGCTGGTTATTGGTACTTTCAAGGTATATTATTGATTGGTCTCGTTGAGTAGTATTACTTGTGTAAAGACTCATAGTGTATAATCTTTCTAAATGCTTTGGTTCGAAATCGAGCCTCATGAAGTGTGATGTGATTTGAATTGTGTAATTTCTGTACTTGCTGATTAAATGATATTGATATGGTGGGATCGGGTTGCGCGCCGCAACGTGTGTAATAAGGGTGGATTGTGGTGAGATAAAGGTAAACTGTGATTGTGATTATTGTGATACGGCGGGATCAGTTTGCACGCCGCAACGGGTGTAATAAGGGTGGATTATGGTGAGATAAGGGTGAATTGTGATTATGATTATTGTGATATGGTGGGATCGGGTTGCACGCTGCAACAACCTTTATGCTTACATTTTCCCTTGATTGTGTTAGTTGAACGGTAGTCTTAAACTGTACTTAAGGATTGGTTATAGCTGAGCACTGATGATATGTTTCGAGAACTGTATTCATTCCTTGCAAGTTACTGCTTTATTTTGTCATGTCCTTCTTTCAGCTTTTATTATACACTGTATGCATGTTATATTGTAAATGCCCCGCCGTAGCCTCGTCACTACCTCGTCGAGGTTAGCTCGACACTTACCAGTACATGGGGTCGGTTGTACTAATACTGCACTTTGCAATTTCTGTGCAAATTTTGGAGCAGGTAGTGGCTGATCGAGAGGTTAGTTGTAGAGTTTATCAACTAGGAGACTCAAGGTAGTCCTGCTGGCGTCCGCAGGCCCTGGCGTCCCCTTCTATGCTCCTACATTTACTGTTTTTACTTCCCTTCACAAACAATTGTATCTTCTTTCAAACAAACGTTTGTAGCAAATCTTAGTGTGTTCGTGGATTGTGACACCGGATTCTTGGTAGTAATAGTAATAGTATTGGTAATAGTGTATAAATAAAGAGGCTATTTACTTATTTCCGAATTTATTATTACTGGTTTTAGCTTATTTATTGTTAATCATTGAAACATAAAGGATTTGTCTAATTAAAGCTCTAACGTTGGCTTGCCTAGCAAGTGTAATGTTAGGCGCCATCACGGTCCCGATGATGGGGATTCCGGGTCGTGACAAGTTGGTATCAGAGCACTAGGTTGCCTAGGTCTCACAATTCACGAACAAGCTTAGTAGAGTCTGAGGGATCGGTATAGAGACGTCTGTTATTATCCCCTAGCGGCTACAGAGTTTAGGAACAATCTCACTTGTATTCTTCTCTGTCGTGCGATTTTGTTCTCTCAGTGCTAATTGAACTCTCTACTCTAGTTTTTTTGTAGATGGCGAGAACACATACCGGTTCTTCAGCTGAGCAGTAGCCAAAGCCACCAGGCTCCTACGAGCGGCAGAGAACGAGGCCGAGGCCGTGCTAGAGGCCGAGGCAGGGGCAGGGCTCAGCCCAGAGCTCGAGCAGTAGCACCAGCCGCGGAGCCTCAGGTACAGTTTGATGAGGAGGCTCCAGCCCAAAGCGTTCTAGCAGGGCCATCTCAGGTTCCAGAGGGGTTCATCGCTACCCCGGTACTACAGGATGGTTTGGTCTGTCTAGTGGACCTCATGGAGAGTGTGGCACAGGCTGGTACATTTCCGGTAGCACCAGTCATCTCTCAGGCTGGGGGAGGAGCACAGACTCCCGCTACCCACACTCTGGAGCAGATGGCTCCTTAAGCAACTCAGCCCGTTGGGGTAGTTCCGCTGGGTGTTGCAGCACAGACCGTTGATGGATCAGCTATGTCTTCTGAGTCTTTATGGAGATTGGATAGGTTTACCAAGCTTCTCCTAGTTCACTATAGCGGTGCATCTTCAGAGGATCCCCAGGACTATCTGGACAGTTATTAGAGGTGTTACGGAATATGGGGATAGTGGAGACCAATAGGGTCGACTTTGCTGCATTTCATCTGTCGGGATCTGCCAAGAAATGGTGGAGGAATTGTATGTTGGCCAGACCAGCTAGGTCGCCTGCTCTCACTTGGGACCAGTTCTCTCAGTTATTCCTTGAGAAGTTCCTTCCTATCACTCAGAGAGAGGACTATCGGAGGCAATTCGAGCGTCCGCAGTAGGGTTCTATGACTATCAATTAGTACGAGACTCGATTTGTGGATCTGGCCTGTCATGATATTCTTTTGCTCCCTACCGAGAGTGAGAGGATGAGGAGGTTTATTGAGGGACTTGCTTAGCCTATTGTTGATACCCAATTTTTCCCTGTATATTTTTATATGCAAAATATCTTTAAAAATAGCATATATATGCATACATAAGTATGTCCAAGCATCTTACTATTTTTCCCATAATTTTTGAGGTTTTTAAACTGATTTATTTCCCTTTTTCATCCATAAAAACCCAATGATTATTTCCAAAATTATTATTTTGGTAATTCATTTATTGGAATTTTATATTTATATTAAAATATGGCTAAGGTATTTTTTACACATTTTTTACAAATTTATTTGGTATTTTTAAGGATAGAATTGCATAATTGCAATATTANTTAAATTCGTCTCATATTCATAAAATGAGATTTCATATTTTTAAATGGATAATTATGTATTATAGATCATTTTGGTGCTTTCAATTTATTTCCAGAAATCAATTTACTATTTTTTAAAATTTTAAAAGGGAAAATTGGCTATTTAAATAATAGCCCAATTCGTTTAAATTTTAGCCTAAAATCTGACCCCAAATTGGACCCCAATTTCCAGCCCAATTTCAATTAAAACCCGACCCAAGCCCCAATTATCCCTACCCGACCCAAAACCATATTAAATCCTGGCCATTGATCTAAAATATCAGCGACCCTCATCCGTGTCGATGCCCCCTTTTTCTCGCGAAATCGGGTTTATGACATTTGGGCGGACAACTCTTTTCCTTTTGGGATCGGGTTTGCAATTTAGAAGAGTCGCCACCTAATGATTGAGTGCATTAGGACACCAAGAATAAAAAAAAAAGAACCAGAGAATGGGTAAGGGCTTGAAATTATCTCGGGGGGAAGGTGTTATGCACCCCCCAAGATCCACTAGTGTGGTTCCCGGCCATGCTATAATTGTGACTTTAAATATAAACAACAAGTAAACATACAATACAACTTTCACATAACGATTGCAAACAAGGGAAGTATAAAAGTTAAATAAACATGCTGAAGTTCGGAGATAGGCGATTTCATAATTATTTAAGGGATATACAAGTGCAGGAAAAGGGGGTCAAATAATTGGTACAAATAATCAAACAAAGGGAATAAAAGAGGCGGAGGTTTGGAGAAGAAATAGTGCTGGAAATCAAACAATTAAAAGAGATTTTTTAGTGATTGAAGTAAAAGAAGATGTTTAGAGAACTGAAAAATTAACAGCTTTTCTAAAAAAAGTTCTGGAAAGAAAAGAAAGTAAACAAATAAAGAGGGAAGGGGTCCTAGGTTTATACATAACATGGATCACCCCACACAACACCCGGTAACCATTTATACACGTGGTGCTATCGTGTGGTCATCATATCCATGTCTACCCTTACCCACCCCGTTAAGGTATTAAATCGCGGAATGGTCTCGTTACTTATTGCATGCAATTACCCGCCCCAATCCTATCAGTCCCGGAGGCAGTTGAGACTACTAATCCTAAAGGGAAGGGAGATTGGCTTTTCAGAGTTTTAAAAGGACAAAAGTCTAGTGCAACAAACAAAACACATAAAAGCAGTAAAAGGGGAAACACATAACAATTAAAGGCTCAAATAGGCCTCCTCATTCAAAGCAACAAATTGTTTAGCATGACTTACAAGTACTGGTTATGTCCTTAATTAAACTTAAACGTTAAAGGGGTGGCTGATTTATCACATATTTTCAGATAAGAAGTCAAAATTAGGCCTGCCTGCTGGTTGTAATTATTAAAGACTGGTATAGTTAATTAGTTACCTAATGGTTTGCCTAGGTGAGACCTATAGGCATGATATCTAACAAGGTAAAACATACTGATTTTAAGGAAGGATTACTGTTTTTAGAAATAAACCAATTCTGCAGATACTAAACGACATTATTACTGATTTTAGACTCGCGGATGAATCAGATTTAAACAATTGCTCCTATAGGCATGAATTCTAAGCGTTACTGATTTTTAAAACGGTTACGTAAGTGCAGGAATCCTATAAGCATGGTATGTAGGATGCGATTGATTATTCTTTAACCCATAGATTGTTTGCCTAGTGACATATGCATATACAGAAGTGCAGAAACTTATAGGCATGACTTCTATATGCGGAAATGTAGACACTTATAGGCATGGTCTCTAATATGGGAATGCAGAAACTTATAGACATGGTCTCTAATGTAGGAATGCAGAAACTTATATACATGATTTCTAACGAAATGCATAACTTATAGGCAGGATTTCTATATGCAGTAATGAAACAACTTATAGGCAGGATCTCTATATGCAGTAATGAAACAACTTATAGGCAGCGTCTCTATATGCAGATACATAAACGAAAAGATTGTGATTGCAGAAGTAAAGACCTAAAACATGATATCTACCCCATATGCATAACATGAGTGACCCTCCCCCATTTTTACTATTCACCCCATAGGTTATTACAAGATTATTACAACTTGAATGAATCCAGGAAAAAGTAAAGAAAATTACATCAGAAAAAATTCCAACCAAGGAGAGCCTAATTTAGACTCCTAGTCTGAAACAGGAAATAAACCAACTTCCAAAGATCAGATTTCCAAAGCCTTTCTCATCTTTGGGTGTGCCAAAGTTCCAAGGAGCTTCATGAACTCCAGGCAGTGCTTACACCCAAATACATTGCAGGATCAGATTATAATGCACTGTGGAAGAGCCAGCCCTCAAATGTCCAAGTTCAGAGGGAACTCAAGGTCCCCAAGGCAAGGCTCATAGGAGGGGGGCAGAACTTAGAGTCTAAGAGTAAGTGTAAGTGCAATAGAGGGGGAGTTAGGGAAGGCCATGACAGGCTAGTGGTCATGCCCAGCAATTAGGAATGCTGGCACACCCCTGACCAACCTGTTAGCTAGATTTGGGAGTTAGGACCCGTTGAAGGTCAGGTTCGGACCTGGGCAGTAATTTGGATACTGCCAGGCCATGAACTTTAACTCAGCACATAGAAGGGAATGGGGGTATGGGGAATTTATAACAAACAGTAAACATAAAAGAAAGTAACATATTTAATACAGAACATGAGCAGCAAAGTAGGCAAGAGTGTAGTGACTGTAAAATAAACACATAGGGAAGAAGCTGAAATCAAAATCAAGACATACCAGTTTCAGGGAAAACAAATAAGTAAAAAAGCAGTCTTGAAAAGCCATGTTGCAAGCAAAGCAGTACAAAAGTCTCAGAAGAGAGTAGAGAATTGAAAGAGTATTGTGATTGAGAGTATGCGTGTGAGAGTATGAGTATTGAACTTAGGATTCAAAAGTTCAAAGTTCAAAGTTCAAAGTTCAAAGTTCTAAGTTCAAAGTTCAAAGTTCCAAGTTCTAAGTTCAAAGTTGAAAGTTCAAAGTTCACAGTTGTTTTAGTGCTGAAGGGTCGAGCCCCTTTTATAGTGCAGCAAACAAGATAGAACAAGGTAAGGAAATAACATTGTAATCAATCTCCCTTTAGTTAAGGGATTCTGATTTCAAACGGGTAAAAACAATTAAGGACAGGGATTTGAAAAAAAAAATTTCCAGGCAGTACAATAAAGGGTAAATACATAGCAGTTATTTAAGGCAACAGCCCAATGGTACACGGTTTGTGTGAAATAAGGAAAGGGAATCAATCAGACAACTAGTAAAATCAAGGTTACAGGCTTTTACTCGAATGAATCAAGTCAGTAAAGGGGTAAAGAAAGGTTTAATTTAAAGGAAATTAGTAACAATCAAGTAAACACTATTAAAGGAATTCGAAATCAATTAGTAGTTGGAGAAAACCCTTTTGAAAGAAGAACTTCTCATATATAAAGCAGACAAATCAAACAAAAGAATCGTCATGTTACTTAGAAAAATAGTTCTAGCATTGAAAGGTTCAGAATCATAAGCAAGAGGATACGAGTCCAATTGCAGACTCACAATGAGTCTGAGAGTCCAGGGTTCCAAAGTGGAACCCTAACTCGAACACAAAATCAAAATCGCCAAGGGGAACCCCCAAATCCTAGGGTTTCAACTTAAATCAGACATAAAGGTGATAAAGCAAGCCATTGAAACAGACTCAAAGGTTTGTTTCAGAGCCTCAACAAAACAGATATGAGAGCATGTTTGAACAACAAAGTAAGAAAGCTAATTCAAGATCATGAAGAACATATTTGAGAAAACTCGGACCTTAAACGAGTTCAGAAGAAAGAGATGATACAAAGTTAAACAAAAGCAGATGAAGCATGTTTAGCAAGAATACGAACAGAGTTTAGTAAGACAAAAATCAAAGAATCTCAACTGTAAACACATATAGTAAAAGAGCAAAGAAAACATAACAGGATTAATATAGGAGTAACATACATAGTAGAAAAAAGAAAAGTAGATAGACAGTACATGCGTTGCAAAAGAAATTACACGAGCATGATATAGACAACACACATAAAGCAAAGAAGAAGAAAAATTAGAAATACTTTTGGAAAAATCCTTTCAGAAACCCTAAAATCGAAGATGAACGATTTTGAAAAGAACTTTTGGGGAAAACACTTTAAATGTCAAGTGAAGCATAGATACAGCATAGATCTAAGCAAACGACATGGAAAGAACCTCGAATAGCTTAGGGTTTTGGAGAAACCCTAGAAATGAGAAAGGCTTGGAAGAACATCCGATCTTGAGTCGGAGAGGTCAGGAATCAGGCTCCCGAGTCTTGAATATGCCGGAGCATGCCGGAGAAGCCATGGAATCAAAGGTCTGAGAAGATCAGAGAGGGAATCATCGAGGTCAGGTCTCGAAGCTTCGAACAACCATGGCTTACTGGTGAAGGTAGGTGAGTACCAACTATCTATGGCCTGAGAAGCGATGGATTCTGGTGACAGGCGGTTGAAAAGGGGTAGGAGGAGGCTAGGGTTCCGGAGAGCTTGAGAGAGTTTGAGAGAGTTCGGGATTCAGAGGCGGCTGAGAAGTGGGGAATGAGAAATTAGGGTAGGTCATTTGGGGTTAAAATGGTAAGGGGGAATTATGGCCGTTGATCTGTACGATCAACGGCCTAGATTTAAAGGGGTAGGTGGAAACTGGGTAGGGTCGTTTGAATTGGGTTATGGGTTGGGTCGGATTAAAAAAAGGGCCGGTCTGGTTGGGGTTGAGATTGGGTCAATTAAGAGTTAAAATTAATATGTAAAAGAGGCTGTAATTGAAATGAAATGAGGCTAAATGTTAAATAGCCAGTTTTACGCTTTTTATTTATAAAAAATAGTAAAATAATTTTAAAAATAAATTAAAAGCACGGAACCAATTAGTAATATATAAATGTTAATTAAAAAATGCTGGAACCGATTTTATAATTATAGAAATGCTATTAATCCTAAAATAGGCTGAAATTGCAATTGTATGTATTTTCCCTTTTAAAAATACCAAATAAAATTGTAAAAATATACAAAAATCACCTTAACTATATTTTGGTGTAAGTATGAGAATGAAATAAACTATTCACCAAGGTTGATAGTTTTGGGAATAGTTACTGATTTTTGTATTGCTAAAATGGACAATAAATTGATTTTAAAAATCTTTAAAATTTATGAAAAATACCAAAACACTTGGGCATGCTTATATATGCATATGTTATTTTGAAAGTATTTTGTATATAAAAAAAATACGTAGGGAAAAATTGGGTATCAACACATGGTATTAGAGTAGTAAGCTCGATCCAACAGTTCAGTTCATCAAAAAATAATTTTACATCACATTCATTCTCAAATCAGTAATCTAAGATGGTTGAAACAACCATAACATCTACTGGTGATGCAAGCAATATTGCTAAATCAGTAACCTATGATGTCAATCACCGTTATCACCTAAACAATTCTGATTCCCCTGGTGTGACACTAGTCAATATTGTATTTGACGGAAGAGGATATCCAGGCTGGAGAAGATCCATCCTCTTATCCTTGTCAGCCAAGAAGAAACTTGGTTTCATCAATGGAGCTTGTCAATCTCCAGATCTGAAATCCCCAGAATATGAGCAATGGAGTTGTGTGAATGACATGGTCATCTTGGATCCTAAATTCTCTTTCAAAGGATATTGCAGATAGCGTAATCTACTCCAAAACTGCAAAGGAGCTTTGGGACAGCCTGGAGCAAAGATTTGGGAGGTCCAATGGAGCTACGCTTTATCATCTCCAGAAAGAGTTATCAGGATTAGCACAAGGAAACAGTGACATTGCAGGATACTTTACTAAGCTCAAACGACTATGGGATGAATTAAATGCCTTGAATGTTATCATATGCTGCTCATGTGTTTGTGTTTGTGAAGGAAAGGCAAAACTAACTGTCCCTAGAAGATTAGAGATTGATCCAATTTCTAATGGGACTGAATGACATCTATGCACAAGCAAGAGGAAACATTCTTATGATGAATCCTTTACCTAGCATGGATGTTGCTTATTCACTTCTCTTACAAGATGAAAACCAAAGAGAAGTTTATGCAAATGCTCCTTTTAATTCTCAATCAGTATCATTCATGACAGTAGGAGAGGACAAGCAACCTAATGCACAACTTCTAGCTGATTTTGCAGCTTTCATGATCACAGGACAGGGGAAGAATTATCAAAGACTCAGACACCAAACACAAAAGGGAACAACCATGGCACCCAAGTTCAACAATCCAGGACAGAGGTTTGCTAAGCCTCAACAAAAGTTCAAAGGTAGGAAGAAGTACAATCCAATTGTGTCTTGCACTTATTGTGGAAAAACAGGACACACACAAGAAGACTGCTATAGAATTATTGGATTCCCAGAAGATTTTGAGTTCACAAATCACAAAGGCTATCAGAATCAAGTTAAGGAAAATGCAGTGCTGACACATGAGGAGCATGAAAGTTCAGCAGGACAAAACACTGACCTCAACAACAACAATTTTGGACAGCAACTCAGCAAGGAACAGGTAGTAGAAATGATGCAGATGTATAAGCAAGCAAAACTAGCACAGGCAAGAAATGCAGGAATCAATGCTAATGCAGTTGCTGGTACTATTCTAAAATACTCAGGTTCAGTATTTACCAGTCTAAAATCAGACACCTGGATCATTGATTCAGGTGCCTCAGAGCATATGTGTTTTGATCCAAACTCTTTCTTGTTTTTGACTCCACTCCCTGTACCTTTAAATATCAGTTTACCTAACTCTTTCAAGGTGATTGTTACTCATATAGGGAGTATTTCTATTCTGCCTGGTCATATTCTGAACAACGTGCTACATGTTCCAGAATTCAAATACAATTTAGTGTTAGTTCATAGGTTTTGTGTTCAGTTCAAGTATGGTGTCTTATTCACATCTGTTGAGTGTGTGTTGCAGGGCCTTTCAATGAAGAGTCCTCAAGCTTTTGGTGAAGTTATAGAAGGACTGTATTTATTGGAGCCAAATAGTGTTAAGTCTAAGGGTGTGTTCAATAGTGATGTATTTTCAATTCTAAAAGGAAGAAATTCCATTTCAAAGTCAGTTTATTTTTCTAGTCCTGTTCAAGTTAATGTTGTTACTGATTTTAAGCTTTGGCATGTAAGTTTGGGACACCTCCCATTTTCAGCAATGAAACATTTAGATTTTCTTCATTGTAAGCCAAATTCTGATTTTATTTGTGATGTTTGTCCTAAAGATAAGCAGACCAGAAATCCTTTTCCTGTCAGTAGCATAAGGTCCAAACATAAATTTGAACTCAGTCATGTTGACACATGGGGACCTTATAGGTCAAATACTTACAATGGTTTCAGGTATTTCCTTACTATAGTAGATGACTATAGTAGAGGAACATGGACATTCTTGTTAAGTGCAAAGAGCAATGCCTTTCCTATGCTTAAATCCTTTCTATCTATGGTTGAGAGGCAATTCAATGTAAAGGTCAAGGTAATAAGATCTGACAGTGCAATGGAATTAGGAAAAGGCACACAAGAGGCAGCTTACCTGGTTTCTCAAGGAATTCTGCACCAATTGTCTTGTGTAGCAACTCCTCAACAAAATGAGATTATTGAGAGGAAACATAGACACCTCTTAGAGATTGCAAGGGGGTTAATGTTCCAATCTAAACTGCCTATGTCATACTGGGGGGAGTCTATCCTAATTGCTACACACCTTATTAATAGGATGCCCTCCAGTGTTCTCAAAAGAAAAACATCATGTGAGGTTTTGTTTCAGAAGAAGCCTAACTATAATTACTTAAGGAATTTTGGATGTCTTTGTTATGCTTCAACACTAGCTCAAGGAAGAGGGAAATTTGATGAAAGGGCAACAACTTGTGTCTTGCTTGGGTACCCCCTTAATTAGAAGGGATATAAGCTGCTGGAATTGGAAACAGGAAGAGTATTTGTGTCAAGGGACGTAAAATTTCATGAATCACATTTTCCTTTTGTTGAGAACAAAACCTCACACCAACCCACATTCCCAAGCTCAACCTTCACCAGAGAACCTATATATTCACCTCCGTTAAATGATCAATCCTCACCTACTTCTTTAGAGCCTCAGGTATCTGACATTTTCTCTCCACCTTCACCAAGGTCTCCATATATTTCTCCTCATCCTCAACTATCTCCTAGCCCAGTCCCTTTTCAAACTATCCTAGATACATCACATACTAACTCCCCTATTCATGCACCTAGGCAGCCCACACCACTGAGAAGATCAGGAAGGATTTCCAATCAACCAACCTACTTGAGGGATTATGTGTGCAGCAACATCATGTTCACAGATGTAGGAGCTGTCTGTTTCAATCAACCAAGTAAACCTAGGCAGTACTGTTTCTCCTCTCTATCACCTAACAATCAACATATAGTGCAATCCATTTCTACACTCACAGAACCTACCAGTTTTAGACAAGCTTGTCAACACCCAGGATGGATAGAGGCTATGGAAACAGAAATCAAAGCCCTAGAAGACAATCACACATGGGATGTGGTTGAATTGCCTAAAGGGAAAAGAGCTCTACCTTGTAAATGTGTGTATAAGGTAAAGCATCTATCAGATGGAAGGATTGAAAGACTGAAAGCAAGGTTGGTGGTCAGGGGGGATGTTCAAAGAGAAGGAATAGGTTATAGTGAGACTTATTCACCAGTTGTGAAAATCACAACTATAAGGTGTTTGCTCACTATTGCAGCCAAAAGAGGTTGGAATATGTCTCAATTGGATGTCAACAATGCATTCTTGCATGGTGATCTTCAGGAGGAGGTGTACATGAGATTTCCATCAGGTGTAACACCTCCTATTCCTAGGCATGTTTGTCTTATAAGAAAGTCACTATATTTTCTGAAGCAAGCCTCTAGGCAATGGTATGCCAGGCTTGCAAGAGCTTTGAACTTTAAGGGATATTCTTTATCATTAAATGATTATTCCTTGTTCTTTAAACGTACAGGAAAGCTAATATCTATTCTAGCTGTGTATGTAGATGATATTCTAATTACTGGAGATGATTTGGAAGAAATTCAGCATATCAAAGATTTTCTAAATACTGAATTCAAGGTAAAAAATCTAGGAAATATACATTATTTTCTAGGGATGGAAATTCTGCGAGAAAAAGAAGGTTTCATTGTGAGTCAAAAGAAATTTACCTTGGACATGCTACAAGAATTTGATGTCTCTCACTTGACTCAAGTTAGTTCTCCTCTTGATCCTTCCTCTAAGCTTCAAGCTGATGATGGTCAACCCTTGCAAAATCCCACGGTGTTTCGCCGCCTAGTTGGGAAACTGAACTATTTGACAAACGCTCGTCCAGACCTCTCCTTTGCAGTTCTTACTCTCAGGCAGTACATGCAGAGACCCTGTCTCTCTCATTTCACTGCTGCATTGCGAGTGTTGAAATATTTGAGCTTAGATCTGGGACAAGGGATTCTTCTCTCAGCAGCACCATCATTTTCTTTGCTTGCATTTTGCGATGCAGATTGTGCCTCTTGTAAGGAATCCAGAAGATCTATTAGTGGGTTTTTTTATCATACTTGGAGGAGCACCCATTTCCTGAAAATCAAAGAAACAAGTGTCAATTTCTTTATCATCTGCAGAGGCAGAATACAGATCTATGAGAAGAGTCACTGCAGAACTTACTTGGCTTGTTCGACTTCTTGAAGATCTCTCTGCACCAGTCAATCTTCCCATTCCTCTTCACTCTGATAGCAAAGCAGCTACTCATATCGTCCGTAACCCCGTATTTTATGAACGCACAAAATATGTGGAGATTGACTGCCATTTTGTGCGTCAATAATTCCTTTCCGGTCTAATTACCCTATCCTTTGTTCCTTCTAAAGACCAATTGGCGAATCTCTTCACAAAGCCACTTTCAGGGTTTCTCATTCATAGATTTTGAGCAAGTTGGGGGTCACAAGGTTACCCTCCAACTTGAGGGGGGATGTTAAGAAGAAGAAACCCCACTCTAATTCTAGGATTCATGGACTTGTTATCAAAGACAAAGAAGAAGAATGAAGGAGTAAAGAGGAGAAGAAGAAGAAGAAGAAGAAGAGTAAAGTGGTCTTCTGAAGATGTTCGATACATTTGATGTCTGAACATCTTTTGTTAAAGACTCACAATTGAGCTTACATAGTTATTGGGCCTCTGCGTTAATTTTGGACTCACATTCAAATCTTGAGCTCACTAGAGTAATTGGTCCAGCTGAAGATAAGATTAAATTTTATTTTACACTTTTCTTATTCTTGTAAATAGCATGTGAGTTAGTTATATGATAGCCAATAGAATAGGAGATAAGTGTATAGGTAGTTATAACTTAGATTCTAAAAATCAGATTTTCTTCCTTCAAAATCTTACACTTAATTCCAACTCCATGTCTGGAACTAAGTAATTGAAGCAAAAAATTAATTAGATATGGTGTTTGAAGAATGCAAAATTAAGTGTGATGCATCTGATAATAAACTTATTAATTACCACTTCAATTTGCAAGTAATGACTATTGCTGTTTTATTTTCAATTTCAACTATCATAAACAGACGATAAGGAGAAAAAATAAGTAATATTAAGAACTTCCAAAAAGAAGACTAACCATTAGAAGAATGTTTGCATTGTTTATATTCAAGAGGTGGTTGCACTGACTTTTCGAATTTATCAACTGGTAACACCACAAAAATCTAAGAATTGACAAAAATGATCTAGTAAGAGGCGTAAATAGCTCATGCTTTCGGGGGATTTGCATCTATACCCAGTTTTGGGCCACCTTTTAACCTATACCCGCTTTACAAAAAAATTGCAAGCGTACCCACTTTTCGGGTAACTTCAGACATACGGGCCTGAAGTAGCAAGAATTTATGTCTCAAGTTTGAACTTCAAAATGTTTTGCCTGATGTGTGACCTTATCAAAGTAAAACTTCAGATATTTTCGTCTGAAGTTTGGCCTGACTTGCAAAATCAATCAAAAAAAAAAACTTCAGTTCGTAGTGCAAACTTCAGACAAATTAGTCTGAAGTTCTTCAGTTTGTAGTGCAAACTTCAGACAAATTAGTCTGAAGTTCTTCAGTTTGTAGAGCAAACTTCAGACAAATTAGTCTGAAGTTCTTTAGTTTGTAGTGCAATAAACTTTAGTTTCCCAAACTTGTAGTCTTCAGTTGGAACATTATGAACTTAACGGTCAGGTAGGATCAGACGAAAACGATCTTATTCTGCCAATGCTTGAGACTTTGGAGTTAAGATTTTGTGTTGATGTTGATTTTGTTAATATTGTTTCTCCAAAGCTTGTGAAACTTTAGTTGATGTTGATTCTGTTAATATTCCCAAACTTTAGTTGATGTTCTATATATATGTGGTATGGAGTTTTCTTTATGTCGGCGTCACTGTGATGAAATTAATAAAACGTCGACGGCAGCCGGAACGACGATTATTCCGGTCGTCGGAAAGAGAATTATACCGGTGTTGAAGAAGTCAAATAGCAACAAGAGGATTTTTTGCTTAGACTTGAACTTATCCCCCGATGAGAATGTTGATCTGAAGTTATGGCCGACGGCGCCGGTTTCATCTCCGGTTTTGCGATGCTGTCAAAATTAGGAAAAGAGGAGGAGGAAGAAAGGAACGCATAGGTCGCAGGATCTAAAGTTGTCAAAATTAGGGTATAGGTTAAATAATTTTAATAATATGACTATAGGTTAAATGGGGACGATCAAATAGGGCCCCCCATGCAATTTTTACCATACTTTCTCCACTTAATCAACATAAAATACTCACTATTTAAACTTGACATGTGATTAATGTTCAAACGTGGTTTGATAAGTTTCTTTAGTATTTTGTGTTTGATTAAAGAGTCCCGTCAATGTAGGATGTGGAAGAGAATACCGGGCATAAAGGTGAATGTTACAGAAGGTGAATGTTACAGAATTTGAAGGGATACTGAATAGTGTAACTGAAATTCTTTATTTAATTATAATTTTTCCTTTTTTTTAGTGAAGGTCAAAATAATCAATTAATATTAGATGGACATTTTCGTAATTTAACATTGGATTTAGGGGCTTCCCACTTATAATATAGTATGATTAAACCCATTAGTTGTCCATTAGTTATCCATTTTCTAGGTGTATAATATGGTACTTATCCATACTTGACCCGCTTTTAAATAGTTCATTATCCAACCCATATTTTAATGGATAATATGGGTGGATAACTATTTTCTTTTATTCATTTTGCCACCATTACAAACCAAAAAGTCAAACCATACCGATTAAAAAATTCGATTGCGTTTGGTTTTATTTGGTTTGGTATTGAGTTTAAAAAACCCGAACTTGTAACGACCCGACCAGTCGTTTTGAGCTCTAGCGCGTTGTTCAGTTGTTTGAAGCCCTGAATAGCTTCACTTCGGGTATTATGACTTTTACCCGTGGTCAGAATTGAATTCCGGGAAGTTCGGAGTTGATTTGGAGAGAGAATTCTCATCTCGGAATCTTTAAGTTGAAAGAATTGACCAATATTGGATTTTAGAGTAAACGACCTCGGAATCGGGATTTGAAGGTTCCAACAGGTTCGTATGATGATTTCGGACTTGGGCGTATGCCCGGATCGGGTTTCAGGTGACCCGGGAGCGTTTTGGCGCCTATTGTGGAAGTTAGCATTTTGGAAGAATTTCATAAGTTGGGTTGAAGTGCATTTCAGTGTTATCAACGTCCGTTTGGGATTCCGAGTCTGGGAATACCTTCGTATGCTGATTCTGGTGTTGGAAGCGCGATCGGAAGTGAATTCGGAGGTCCGTGGTTCATTTTGGAGTCATTTGGCTAAAGATAGAAGTTTGAAGGCTTTTGAGAAGTTTGACCGGAAGTGTACTTTTTGATATCGGGGTCGAATTCCGATTCAAGAAGTTGGAGTAGGTCCGTAATGTCGAATATGACTTGTGTGCAAAATTTGAGGTCAATCGGATGTGATTTGATAGGTTTCGGCATCAAATGTTGAAGTTTGAATTTCTCAAGTTCATCAAGTTTGATTTGGGGTGTGATTCGTGATTTTAACGTTGTTTGATATGATTTGAGGCCTCGAGCGAGTCCGTAATGTGTTTTGGGACTGGTTGGCATGATTGGTTGGGGTCCCGGGGGCCTCGGGTGGATTCCGGATGGTTAACGGATCGATTGGAACTTAAAGGATGAGCTGAAGGGGAGTCTGGTTGCTGGTGTAACCGCTCCTGCGGAGGCTTCACCGCAGAAGCGGCCCCACAGAAGCGAGGAAAAGAACCGCAGAAGCGGCTAGAAGTGAAGGGGTCAGAAGCCGCAGGTGCGAAGGATTTTTCCGCACCTACGAGATCGCAGATGCGGTCGGGGCGGCGCAGAAGCGGACTGGGGCAGCTGGAGGCTTTTCGCAGGAGCGGAATTTTAACCGCACCTGCGGAACTGTAAAATCGGTCGTGTGATCGCAGGTGCGAAGGTCGCTGGGCAGAAGAGGATTTTATAAAAACGGAGATTTGGTTCATTTCCTCCCATTTTTTTCTCTTGTTTGGGCGATTTTTGGAGAGTTTAAAGAGAGGGATTTCATCATCAAACATGAGGTAAATTAATTCCACCCCTTGTGAGTTAAATACCTTGATTATATACGGATTTGAGCATGAAAATGGGTAGAATCTTGGGGTTAGAGGGAAACCTAGAAAATTCGTATTCTTGGATTTTGACCACAATTTTGGGCATGAAATTAAGAGTAAATTATATATTTGAGTTCGTGAGGCCATGAGTAAACTTTATCTTCGAAAAATTTCGGAATCCGGGCACGTGGACCCGAGGGCCTTTTTGTCAACTTTTCGATCGGGGTTAGGAATTGTTATAAATTGGATTATTATGAGTAATAGAACATATATTAATGGATTTGCTCAATTATTGGCTAGTTTTGGAGCGTTGTGCATCAATTTAAGTCTTCGAAAGTGCGTGGAAAGCCGGTTATGGAACTTCGGAGCGAGGTGAGTCTCCTTTCTAACCTTGTAAGAGGGAATTGTCCCCAGAGGTGAATTAATTGAACATATGTGCTGCTATTTGTGGGAGCTACGTACGCACGAGGTGACGAGAGTCCGTGCGTAGGTACTATTATGCCTATGTCCGGGTAGTCTAGGACCCAAAAGCATGCCTACTTGTAATAGTTGTAACTTTATTGATGGTTTAATTTGCTTAAATCATATCGAAGTGGCAAATGATTTTCCAAAAGAGTTAAACTTTATTTTCTTAACTTGTAAAAGAGAAATGTACACCTCCTGGAACAATTGTTTCCTAGATGAAGTCTTGATTGACTGTCTAAATATGTGTTTCTATGTGTACCTGCGTCGCACGTATGATTCGCGAGCAGGTGATTGTTATTTGTATTTGACCGCGTCGCATGTATGATTCGCGAGCGGGGTAATAGATGCATATATGGTTCGCTCCATTCGACCCTCTGGCAGTGCACAGTTTAACTAAGTGTTGGATCGGGCCGTACGTCCTCGGCATGATTTGCATGCCTGTCTTGCTTGCCTTGAAATTTACTAAAGTGATATTGTTTCTTCTCGGCTTGAGAATTAATGAACAAATGAGGAAAAGGGAATTTTGGAATTTTCTATGAAAGAAAGAATTTCTTACTTGCTTCCTTCTATTGAATTGCCATCATGTTTATAAAAATCCCCAATTAATTATATTATCGTCGTATCATTGTTGGACCACTAGTAGGTGTCGAAGTCGACCTCTTGTCTCTACTTCTTTGAGATTAGGCGGGATACTTACTGAGCACACGTTGTTTTCGTACTCATGCTACACTTGTTGTGCATTTTGTTGCACAGGTACAGGTATTTCTAGTGGCCTACTGGGCGTAGCAGCATGGATGATACGGAGACTAGGTGAGGTGCATTTCTCGAGGCGACCCGCAGTTAGTATAGTCTCTCTCAGCATTGTGTTTACTTTCTGTCCAATTTGTATTCCGGACAGTTATTGTACTTTATTCGATTCCTTAGTAATTGCTCATGCACTTGTGACACCGGGTTCTGGGATGATTATGGGGTATTCTGTAATAACTTCCAAACATTCTTTATTTATTTTGTAAAGATTATCTTTTACTAGTCACATTGAAAGAAAAATCATAGTTTTCACAATTATTCAATGAGAATTTAATTAAGTGTTTATGGTTCGCTTGCCTGACAGCGATGTCCTGCGCCATCACGACCCTTAGTGAATTTTGGGTCGTGACAACATGGTATCAGAGCATTAGGTTCCCTTAGGTCTCACGAGTCATGAGAAAGTCTAGTAGAGTCTCGCGGATCGGTACGGGGATGTCTGTACTTATCTTTGGGAGGCTACAGGGCTATTAGGAGTACTTCCCTACTTGGTTCCTCATCGCGCGGTTTGATTCCTTTGAGGCTTATGCCTTTATTTCCGTCCTATTCAATCTTATACGACGTGGAGCGCTTATTATAAATCAGGAATTGAGAAATTTTAAAGGTACTACAGAGGTGGTACGGGATGCTTCTCCCGGTGTAGTTGATTTGACTATTGTCGTCGCCTTGTGGAAGGATACTCTGTCGTTTCAGTTCAGTAGCTGTACTTCTGAGAGCTCTGAAGCTAGGCACCAGTTGTCATGATGCTTATGAATGGTTGTCGCGCAGTGTTAATGTGATGGTAGGATGCTTGCCTACGTGTCGGGGCAGTGAATGACTCGAAGGGAGGTTTACTCAGCGCATGATTTAGAGATTCGGTATTTTATTCCCGTCAGGGGAAAAACAATTGGCCTATGAATGTACAGATTTGGATCGATGGAGTAACGAGACTTGGTGTTTTCAAGTGTGGTGGAATTTTTATCCGCGACGCGGTGTCCTCGTCCTCGATGGAATATGTTAAGTTCGCCGGTGTTATAGTTTACTTCAATTCGCCTTTGGGGCGGGATATTGTGAGATTGTATTGAAGAAGCGGCGGTCAGAGATCGCGGGGTGCGGTAGATCAGGATTGAGCCGATGTTCTAATGTCGACGGTTCGAGAAAGGATGATCTTCAGAAAGGTTTAAAGTTAGCAACGATCTATTGGTTCAAGTGCTACTGAGATAGATTTTGATCTAAGGCATCAGCTGAGTAGCAAAGGAGGAGGAAGAACTGTGGGAAGTGTTACGCGGTGGTTAAACTTCTAGAAGGCCAGGTGTAAGAAGTGGAGGTCGAGTAGTTTCTTAAAGAAGTGAGTCTGCCCAAAGTGGGAGAGTGGCAGAGTAGTATGTGGATTCAGTGGCAGGATAACTACACCCTTGAGGAAAGCTTGGAGTGATTTGGGAGTTTCAGTGGGCAGTGGCTGGGTCTACGGACTTAATTTGAAGTATCAGCTATTATTCGACGGGAGATTTGATATGACGGAAAGGAGCTGCTTGATATGAAGGAGGATAAAACATGACTTTGAATTGGAAGATATTGTCTCACATTTAGTTAATGTCCACGAGAAGCGAATGGACTTGTGCAACTGGTGGATGAGCGCGGGCTCAGAATGAGTTATTGATGTCGTAGTAATTGTACCCCGTGCAGCGACGTTGGAAGATGTCGGCGTGTAATCTCCACAGGTAGGTTATCTCCTGTGAGCAGATCAGCGGTACTATCTGGTAAGGAGGCCGGACATGTGAATGTGGTTGATGAATCAGAGTATTCCTAAATGGTTCACAGAAAGATTTCGAGGAGCTTGGTGGGTTGGTTGTGCTAGATCATGTCAACAATGAAGAAAAAATCTTGTTGGATTCCAGAGTTGTGTAATAGTGGCTTCAAGCTAAGTGGGAGAGTCCCACCCCCTACGGTTGGATTGCATGGTCGTCTAATTATGAGATTCCCGGTTATTAGCAGAGTGATGGGTTATTTCAGCTAAGGGAGAGTAACATAAGAGGTGATTTGAGCAAAGGAAACGTTAAAGGTGTGCTATGGTTGGCCTTATTGGCTCATGTTCAGACTTGGGGAAGGATTCAGGACTTATGCCTTGTATAGATGCGGGTTTCAAGGGAAGTGATTCTGCCGGGTGCTTCATCGAGAGGGTATTCATGTGCTAGAAGATTCATGGAGTTGATTATATTCGGGGCCAAGTCAGAGCGCGTGGCTTTCAACAACGGTCCTAGTGGATTCAAAGGTGGTAAAGTGTGATGCCTAATGATTTCGAGCCTATAGGTACAGTTAAGAATCAAGCTTTTGTAGCAGTTTATGAGGAGAGGCCCAGAACTTGCCGTGTAGCATTTGGGAGGAAAATGAGGAAAGACTTCGGATTCGTAGAAGGATTATAAGAATGGGCATACCAGTTGAGGATGCGAATGTGCGCACAAGGGAGGTATGAAATGGTTCGTGGGATTTGAGACAGTATGATCTCGTGATTCAAGGTCACTCGGGACGAGTGCGAGTGGAGTGTGTTAGGTGTTGAATGGAATTATTATTACTATTTCTAAGGCAATCAAGGATAAATTGAAAGAAGATATATTGGTTAGCCATAGTTGAATTGGCATAGTGGTGGTAGTGGTCAGTTCCTTCAGCGTGATCAAGTTATGCAAGTGATTGTGACGGTACGTGTGAGGCTTGTCGGCCGCCGTAATTGATGTTATTCAGAAGTATTCTACTGTTATGGCCTGTTATGTGTAGGCGGATCCCGGAAGGGCTATGGTGGCTTAGACCACTACTTAGAGATTTGCATATTCTAAAGATATGAGAATTTACCCGTGTGTTGCTATGGCTCTCCTGAAGTGAGTTAAGTGAAAAGTTTTTATATGATGAAGTGTTAATCTATTAGTGGTTCCGGAGTTATGATGAAAATCGTGTTCTATCGTATATTGGCATGTAGTCACCTGATTGATTGAAGAGTTAAACCAAGTATGAAGATTGTGGTGATGTCGTTAAATTGAGAATTGATACCTGGATGGCACTCGGTTTACTGGGTTGTAGACTGTGGAGGATTACTCCGGATATGATGGTTGTTCTGGTGTGTTATGAGAAAAAGGGGAGTTATTATGGACCTTTGAAGGGTTATTAGCCTAGTTCAGTGCGATCAGAATCAACTTGAGGTCTATGGATGGATTTAAATGTGAATATGGGCTCTATATCAGGCCGAATGTGTTCATTTTAGCATAGCTCTCCTTATGGAGGAGTATTCGGACGTTGGATGTTATTTCATCGTCGGCTATTTCATTTAATGCTATATTGTGCCGTGTGGGTTGCGAAACGGCTTGGTAAATTTCTTATGTGTTGAGGTTCCGCATGGCGGTGGTGTTATGTGCACAGGATGGCTCTTTAGTTTCAGAACATTTATCGCACCTCAGTTGTGCTTGAGTTTGTTAGCTTATGGCGCTATATGTCCCCTCAGGGATGGTATTATGCACTTAGCGTGCCTGTGACCGATATTCGTATTTTGTTGTAATGAGCAATTTAGCTCGGTGTGAATCTCCTTATGTGAATTTTATGTGTGGATCGGGTGGCACGCCGCCATGGGTATGTTGGTTGGATCGGGTTGCACGCCGCAACAATATGATGTTGAGTACAGTTTTCCGTATCCTAATT
Source organism: Nicotiana attenuata (assembly GCF_001879085.1). Classification (NCBI taxonomy): domain Eukaryota; kingdom Viridiplantae; phylum Streptophyta; class Magnoliopsida; order Solanales; family Solanaceae; genus Nicotiana; species Nicotiana attenuata. Next base: position 118,447 of record NW_017672445.1, on the reverse strand, counting down.
CCTGTGTGTTTTGTTTTCCATTTTCTGAGGAAAGTCCATATTAGCAGCGTGAGTTGAGTAGTCCCTTCCAGAGTTCGGTTTCCTTATGTATCATGTTCGAATTGGTAGCCTATTGGCACATTGTGGCATCATGTGAGACTTTTGGTCATGTCTGGGGAGGCTTGTTGCCTGAGCAGTTTGTACTGGGTGAGACAAGGTTATTGGATCTAGGATCAGTGCAATCAGATTGTATGAAGTATATTAAAGAGCAAAGATCATTATTTGGTTCAGAACGAGGTAATGTTCTTGTCAGGAGTGTAGCATCGATGATTTGTTGACTTGGTAGTTGGTTATGGATTTCTACACATCTCTTCCGTCGTGGCGGTGTTGCAAGAGTTGGAACAAGACTTGTATATATCATGAGGTGCGTTGTGAGCATCAGATTAGGGGGATGTCGGTTATTATGGTCAGAGAATGTTATTATGGTCCTGTGAATGATGTGGTGCATGGTGGGAATTCAGCAAAGGTATGCAGTCGTGTTCTGTACCTCGTGTAGTGATTGCTACGCTGTTCGTATGTTGGAAGCAGGCCTGGTGCGGAATTCTGGATGTTGGAATTGGGTTCTAAGCTTATTTGTTTGAATAAAAGAGAATATCTTCAGATTTGATCGAGTTAATGTGCTCAACTGAGCTGTGTTAGCACGGGTAGGTGGTCGAGGTGTTAAACAGTGATTTCGGACAACTCCAGTGCAGTTCCCAGCACGTTCGAGGACGAACGTATGTTTAAGTGGGAGAGAATGTAACGACCCGACCGGTCGTTTTGAGCTTTAGCGCATCATTGAGCTGTTTGAAGCCCTGAGTAGCTTCACTTCGGGTATTATGACTTGTACCCGTGATCAGAATTGAATTCCGGGAAGTTCGGAGTTGATTTGTAGAGAGAATTCTCATCTTGGAAGCTTTAAGTTGAAAGAATTGACCAATATTGGATTTTAGAGTAAACGACCTCGAAATCGGGATTTGAATGTTCCAGCAGGTTTCGTATGATAATTTCGGACTTGGGCGTATGCCCGGATCGGGTTTCGGGTGACCCAGGAGCGTTTTGGCGCCTATTGCGGAAGTTAGCATTTTGGAAGAATTTCATAAGTTGGGTTGAAGTGAATTTAAGTGTTATCAACGTCCGTTTGGGATTCCGAGTCTGGGAATAGCTCCGTATGGTGATTCTGGTGTTGGGAGCGTGAACGGAAGTGAATTCGGAGGTCCGTGGGTCATTTTGGAGTCATTTGGCTAAAGATAGAAGTTTGAAGGTTTTTGAGAAGTTTGACCGGAAGTGGACTTTTTGATATCGGGGTCGGATTCTGATTCCGGAAGTTGGAGTAGGTCCGCAATGTCGAATATGACGTGTGCAAAATTTGAGGTCAATCGGATGTGATTTGATAGGTTTCGGCATCGAATATTGAAGTTTGAATTTCTCAAGTTCATCAAGTTTGATTTGGGGTGGGATTCGTGGTTTTAGCATTGTTTGATATGATTTGAGGCCTCGAGCGAGTCCGTAATGTGTTTTGGGACTGGTTTGCATGATTGGTTGGGGTCCCGGGGGCCTCGGGTGGATTCCGGATGATTAACGGATCGATTGGGACTTAAAGGATGAGCTGAAGGGGAGACTGGTTGCTGGTGTAACCGCTCCTGCGGAGGCTTCACCGCAGAACCGGCCCCGCAGAAGCGAGGAAAAGAACCGCAGAAGCGGCTAGAAGTGAAGGGGTCAAAATCCGCAGGTGCGAAGGATTTTTCCGCACCTGCGAGATCGCAGATGCGGTCGGGGCGGCGCAGAAGCGAACTGGGGAAGCTGGAGGCTTTTCGCAGGAGCGGAATTTTAACCGCACCTGCGGAACGCAAAAGCGGTCGTGTGACCGCAGGTGCGAAGGTCGCTGGGCAGAAGAGGATTTTATAAAAACGGAGATTTGGTTCATTTCCTTCCATTTTTCTCTCGTTTGGACGTATTTTGGAGAGCTTACAAGTAGGTAGTTTTCATCATCAACAGCAAAGGTAAGCTACTCCCCACCTAGCTTGAAGTTAAACTACCNAAAATGGGTAGAATCTTGGGGTTAGAGGGGAACCTAGAAAATTCGTATTCTTGGATTTTGACCACAATTTTGGGCATGAAATTTAGAGTAAATTATATATTTGAGTTCGTGTGGCCATGGGTAGACTTTATCTTCGAAAAATTTCGGAATCCGGGCGCGTGGGCCTGAGGGCGTTTTTGTCAACTTTTCGATCGGGGTTAGGAATTGTTATAAATTGGATTATTATGAGTAATTGAACATATATTAATGGATTTACGCAATTATTGGCTAGTTTTGGAGCGTTGTGCATCAATTTAAGTCTTCGGAAGGGCGTGGAAAGCCGGTTATGGAACTTCGGAACGAGGTGAGTCTCCTTTCTAACCTTGTAAGAAGTAATTGTCCCCATAGGTGAATTAATTGAACATATGTGCTGCTATTTTTGGGGGCTACATACCACGAGGTGACGAGAGTCCGTGCGTAGCTACTATTATGCCTATGTCCGGGTAGTCTAGGACCCAAAAGCATGCCTACTTGTAATAATTGTAACTTTATTGATGGTTTAATTTGCTTAAATCATATCGAAGTGGCAAATGATTTTCTAAAAGAGTTAAACTTCATTTTCTTGACTTGTAAAAGAGAAATGTACACCTCCTGGAACATTTGTTTCCTAGATGAAGTCTTGATTGACTGTCTGAATATGTGTTTCTATGTGTACCTGCGTCACACGTATGATTCGCGAGCAGGGTGATTGTTATTTGTATTTGACCGTGTCGCATGTATGATTCGCGAGCGGGGTAATAGATGCATCTATGGTTCGCGCCATTCGACCCTCTGGCAGTGTACAGTTTAACTAAATGTTAGATCGGGCCGTACGTCCTTGGCATGATTTGCGCATGCTTGCCTTGAAATTTACTAATGTGATATTGTTTCTTCCCGGCTTGAGAATTAATGAACAAATGAGGAGAAAGGAATTTGGGAATTTTCCTATGAAAGAAAGAATTTCTTACTTGCTTCCTTCTATTGAATTGCCATCATGTTTATAAAAATCCCTGATTAATTATGTTATCGTCGTATCATTGTTAGACCAGTAGTAAGTGTCGAAGTCGACCTCTCGTCTCTACTTCTTCGAGATTAGGCGGGATACTTAATGAGTACACGTTGTTTTCGTACTCATGCTACACTTGCTGTGCATTTTGTTGCACAGGTACAGGTATTTCTAGCGGCCTACTGGGCGTAGCAGCATGGATGATACGGAGACTAGGTGAGCTGCATTTCTCGAGGCGACCCGCAGCTAGTATAGTCTCTCTCAGCATTGTGTTTACTTTCTGTCCAATTTGTATTCTGGACAGTTATTGTACTTTATTCGATTCCTTAGTAATTGCTCATGCACTTGTGACACCGGGTTCTGGGATGATTATGGGGTATTCTGTAATAACTTCTAAACATTCTTTATTTAGTTTGTAAAGATTATCTTTTACTAGTCACATTGAAAGAAAAATCATAGTTTTCAATTTTATTTAATGAGAATTTAATTAAGTGTTTATGGTTGGCTTGCCTGACAGTGATGTCCGGCGCCATCACGACCCTTAGTGGATTTTGGGTCGTGACAGAACTAAACCGACATATAGATAAATAATTTTTATATATACTTTTAGGATTTATATAGATTTTTCTTTAAAATATGTCTAGATATATTTGAGATCTTGTTATGGGATGTAATATTTAATAGAATTATGAAGAGCATTCATTTTTATTACTTTAAATAATAGGTTGTATCACTTTCTTATTAAGTGTTATTGAAATGCATCAATCATCTCTTTGTTCTTCCATATTCATATGTCAAGATTTCTTATATCCTTTTCGAATTTGAAATGGAATTTCGATAATTTGAAATTAAATAGAACATGTCATTATTTATGTATCATATTGATTTTTAAGTTTAATTATTAAACTCAAGGTTAATCTTGAAAGCGTACGTCAACGAAAAATTATAGTTAGACGACTAAGAAAATAACTATCATGAGTTACTAAAAATATTCTTCCATAGAATATTTTAATAGATCATATATTTGTCAATATTGTTCAAATTTTACTAGACATATATTCACTTATCAAAACTTAATTATCCATAAGTTTAATAAAGTAAGATTGAAATAATATTCATGTAACAAAAAAAATCCAAAAAACCTGACAAAATCGAACCAATCTAAACTGGTATAGTTGGTATATCAAAACCGAACCAACCCGATTCATGTACACCCTACACTAAACTATGCATTTGTTGAAATATTTTTTTGAAGTCTCAAAGTGGAAAGAAAAAAGTCTCCTACTTTCTTACACTCTTTTGTTGCTTTTGTTTGATTAAGTTCATGGAACTAAAAATAAGAAGAAAATTTTCTCTCCCTTGTTACTGTTGACTCTTAAATTCTACTAATAGCCAGTTTGGCCAAGCTGCAAAAATCAGCTTATTTTGGGAAGTATTTTTTTTCAAAAGTGCTTTTCTCAAAAGTACTTTTGGTGAGAAGCAGTTTGTGTTTGGCTAATTAGTTTGAAAAGCACTTCTGAGCAGCAATTAGTGTTTGGCCAAGCTTTAAAAAACTGCTTCTAAGTGTATTTTTCTCAAAAGTGCTTCTCAAAAAAGTGCTTTTGGAGAGAAGCTACTTTTTTCTGCTTCTCCAAAACTGCTTCTGCTTCTCCTCAAAAGCACTTTTTTTTTTTTACTTCCAGAAGCTTGGCCAAACACCTCAATTTTCGGCCAAAAGTGCTTTTGGCCAAAAAAAAAGCACTTTTGGCCAAAAATAAGCTTGGCCAAACAGGCTATAAATGTTGTGAACATGAATGTGCATATTGCATATGGTCTCCAAATATTTTATCTTTATTTTGAAAAAAGAAGAAGAAACTGGTGCTTTTGAGTGAGTGGTGCAAAAAAACAAACAAACAGAAAATTGAAAATACAAAAAAAAAAAGTAAATTTTTTTTGAGGGGGTTTGAGCAGGGGTGGGGGGTGGGGGTGGGTGGTGTAGAAATATAAAAAAATAGAAATTTGAAATAGAAAAAAAAAAGTAAAATTGGGGCAACTAAGTAAATTTCTAGATAAGTTGGGTTGAGATCCCTTTGTTTTGGATGAGTTTCATGGGTTGTATTTGGGCTGCTTAATAGGTCAGAATGGGCTATAGAAAATAATGGGTTAACCTGGGCTCAGCCCAAATAGACTCATGAGCTAAAATATTTGTAGCCCAACCCTATAGTCTCTGGACGGGTTGGGCGGGTTGAATGGATTTGGGCTCAAATTGCCACCCCTGCTTTATACATTGACACATGTTTTTTGTCCTTAGACATAGTATTATTTTTCAATGTTGCCCACCACCACTTTCAAGTTTCACCTAGTTGATTACCATTGAAATCCTTAAGTTAATTTATTTACGTATTATCCTAATGCCAGTGGCGGAATCAGGATTTTCATTAAGAGGGGTCAAAATAGAAAGAAATAAACCCATCAAGAAGTCAAGGGTGTCAATACATAGTATATATATATTTTTTTAATAATTACCTAGCTACATCGTGTAATTTTTCGACAAAGGGGTGTCGGTTGACACCCCTTGAGTGCATGTGGCTCCGCCACTGCCTAATGGGACAACAAGAAAAAACTTACAACTGGAGTCTGGTTGTCACGACCCAAATCTACCATATCGTGATGGCGCCTATCATGGAACTAGGCAAGCCGACTCATTTATCAAAAACAACCCGATATTTCAAAAATAAAGATTTCTTTAAGCTAGTTAATAATAAAACTTCATAAGATATATCTGAATAACAAAGTGCGGAATGAAAATCCCGACATCGGGATGTCACAAGTCATGAGAATCTACTAAACACAGTCCGAAAATGCTAAGACTAATACAGTTTGGAAAATAACTGATAATATCTAAAGGAGGATAGGAGGGAGAAGAGGAAGGCGTGATCGCCATGCAGCTACCTTGCTAACTCCACGGATCCGCGATGGATGAAAATCAACGATGCTAGCACGTCCAGCAACTCCTGGATCTGCACACAAGGTGCAGGGAGTAATGTGAGTACGCCAACTCAGTAAGTAATAAAGGTAAATAAAGACTGAGCAGTAAGAAACACATAAAAACCACATCATGAAATCTCAGTAAGTACAACATGCTTTCAAATAAGTATGTGAGTCAAATCATCTCGTTTTCAAATTCAGTTTTCGGTAAAAATCATTGAAGATATCCTTCAACAGTTTTCAACAGAGGCTCAATACAATTGATAGTAAAAGTGATGAAAATTATAAACAGCCCCTCGGGCACAACATCACCCATAAACAGCCCCTCGGGCATATCTCATATCACTCACTCAGGGTACCCGCGCTTACTGGGGGAGTGCAGACTCTGGAGGGGCTCCTACAGCCCAAACGCTATAATCCGCACGGACAACTCACGTGCTGCACGGACAACTCACGTGCTATAGTATCAATATCAGAATCCGCACGGACAACTTACGAGCTGCACGAACAACTCACGTGCTATACTCTCAACATCCTCACAAAAACAGGCCCTCGGCCTCACTCAGTCATAAACCTCTCAAGCCACTCGGGCTATCAGTAAAAACAGGGTGCTCAGCCCAAAATATCATTTTATGCATCAAAACGGAGTAGTAAAGACTGAGTTATGGTATCAGTAGACACAGCATGACTGAGTACAGATCCTAAATCAAAACAGTGAGAGGATAGTAAGAAAAGGCCCCTAAGGGTCCAAACAGCTTTGGCACGAGGCCCAAATATGGCATTCAGCCCAATTTATAGCAATTCTTTCTAAAACACACAAGTATCATATAGTTTCAGTCAAATACGCAACTTAATGGTTGCTACGGGACGGACCAAGTCACATTCCCCAACGGTGCACGCCCACACGCCCGTCACCTAGCATGTGCATCACCTCAAAGTAGTGAAACGATGTGAAATCTGGGGTTTCATACCCTCAGGAAAAGATTTACAATCATTACTTACCTCAAACCGGTTAAATCCTTACTCCGCGACGCCCTTGCCTCTGGAATCGGCCTCCAAATGTCCCGAGTCTGACCAAAAGCAATACAATGCAATCAATGTAGGCCAAGGAACAAATTCTATACGAAAAACTATCAATTTAGACCAAAATCCCGAAATTCACCAATCCCGGACCCCGAGCCCACGTCTCAGAATCCGACAAAAATCACTAGAAACTCCTTTCACTCACGAGTCTATACATACCAAAATCATCAAAATCCGACATCAAATTGTCCCTCCAATCTTAAAATCAAACTCTCCAATTTCCAAGCCCTAACCCCTCAATTTCATCCCTAATTTCTACCAATTTCATGCTTAAACAACTGAAAATTACCATAATCACAAGTATTAAGCTCAAATAACTTACCTCAATGAGTATCCCCTTGATTCCCTCTTCAAAACCCTCCAAAAAGCTCCAAGTTCGAACAAGAATGGTGGCAAATTACTCAAATTTCGCGAAATCCCCCTTTTATACATTCTGCCCATCACTTTCTGCATCTGCGGTCCTCTTGTCGCTTCTGCGATGCCGCATCTGCGGAAAATCCATCGCAGGTGTGGTTTTCACTTAAAGCTCAGAACCCGCTTCTGCGGTCAAATTCCCACATCTGCGTTCTCGCAGGTGCGGTCCCATATGCGCACCTGCGGCTCCTGCCCTTCTCGGCTATGGCCGCTTTTGCGGCTGCTCTTCCGTTTCTGCGGGCCTGCACCTGCGACTCCCACTCCGCAGGTGCGGTTGTGACAGCTGAAGGGAATCTTCAGCATTCCTCCAAATTCCATCCTTGATCAGTCAACCACCCGAAATTAACCCGAGGCCCTCGAGACCTCTACCAAACATACCAACAAGTCACATATCAGCATTCAAACTTAGTCGAACCTTCGGAACACTCAAAATAACATCAAAATACCAAATCACCCTCGGATTCAAGCCTAAGAACTTCTAAACTTCCGAATTCCGCAAACGATGCCGAAACCTACCAAATCCCTCCGAATGCCCTGAAATTTTGCACACACATCACAAATGACACTACAGACCTACTCCAACTTGCGGAATTCCATTTCGACACCGATATAAAAATTTCCACTTCCGATCGAGAATCGCCAAATCCAATTTCGCCAATTCAAGCCTAATTCTACCACGGACCTCAAAATTACATTCCGGACGCGCTCCCAAGTCCAAAATTACCTAACGGAGCTAACCAAACTATCAGAATTCACATCTAGATCGTCTACTCATAAGTCAACATCCGGTCGACTTTTTCAACTTAAACTTCTAAATAGGAGACTAAGTGTCTCATTACACACCGAAACCACTCCGGACCAGAACCAACCAATACGATACGACGAAATACAGCTGAAGAACACATAAAGAAGCAGAAATGGGGGAAACGGGGCTATAACTCATGAAACGACCGTCCGGGTCGTTACATCCTCCCCCTTTTAAACAAACGTTCATCCTCGAACGAGTCTAGAAACATACCTGAAGCCTCAAACAGGGTGGATATCTGCTTCGCATCTCCCGCTCAGTCTCCCAAGTAGCCTCCTCCACGGGCCGACCTCTCCACTGAACTTTCACTGAAGCTATATCCTTTGATCTCAACTTTCGGACCTGCCGCTCCAAAATAGCCAATGGCTCCACATCATAAGTCAAATCACCATCTAACTGAACCATGCTGAAATCCAATAGATGAGACGGATCACCAATATACTTCCGGAACATAGAAACATGAAATACCGGTTGCACACTCGACAAGCTAAGTGGCAAGGCAAGCTCATACGCCACCTCCCCAATCCTCCGAAGCACCTCAAAAGGCCCAATGAACTGAGGGCTCAACTTTCCCTTTTTCCCAAATCTCATAACACCCTTTATGGGTGAAACCTTCAGTAGAACCTTCTCCCCAACCATATAAGACACATCGCGAACCTTCCTGTCAGCATAACTCTTCTGTCTTGACTGAGCTGTTCGAAGCCGCTCCTGAATCACTTTCACCTTGTCCAAAGCATCCTATACCAAGTCTGTACCCAAAAGCCTAGCCCGACTTAAACCAACCTACTAGAGATCTACACCGCCTACCATATAAAGCCTCATATGGAGCCATCTGAATACTCGACTGATAACTGTTTTGTAAGCAAATTCCGCGAGCGGTAGAAACTGGTCCCATGAACCCCCAAAATCAATGACATAAGCGCGCAACATGTTCTCCAATATCTGAATAGTGCGCTCGGACTGTCCGTCTGTCTGAGGGTGAAAAGCTGTGCTCAACTCCACCTGAGTACCCAACTCTTGCTGCACGGCCCTCCAAAGCTGCGACGTAAACTGAGTGCCTCTATCTGAAATGATCGAAACCGGGACACCATGCAGGCGAACAATCTCTTGGATATAATCTCAGCTAACCGCTCTGAAGAATAGGTAGTACATACAGGAATGAAGTGCGCGGACTTGGTCAGCCGATCCACAATCACCCAAATAGCATCGAACTTCCTCAAAGTCCGTGGGAGTCCAACTACAAAATCCATGGTGATTCTCTCCCACTTCCACTCTGGAATATCCATCTGCTGAAGCAAGCCACCTGGTCTCTGATGCTCATATTTCACCTGCTGACAATTGAGACACCGACCTACAAACCCCACTATATCTTTCTTCATTCTCCTCCACCAATAGTGCTGTCTCAAATCCTGCTACATCTTCGCGACACCCAGATGGATGGAATACCGCGAGCTATGGGCCTCCTCCAGAATTAACTCCCGAAGCCCATCTACATTGGGCACACATATCCGGCCATGCATCCTCAATACCCCGTCATCACCAATACTCACATCTCTAGCATCGCCGTGCAGAACTTTGTCCTTGAGGACAAGCAAATGAGGATCATCATTCTGGCGCTCTTTGATACGATCAAACAAAGAAGACCGAGAAACCACACAAGCTAAGATCTGACTGGGCTCCGAAATATCCAACCTCACAAACCGATTGGCCAAGGCCTGAACATCAACTGCAAGAGATCTCTCCCTAATAGGAATAAATGCAAGACTGCCCATACTCAACGCCTTCCTACTCAAGGCATTGGCCACCACATTGGCCTTTCCCGTATGGTACAAGATAGTAAGTCCTTTAGCAGCTCCAACCATCTCCGCTGCCTCAGTTTGAGATCCTTCTACTTGAACAAGTGCTGGAGGCTACAATGATCAGTAAACACCTCACAAGACACACCATAGAGATAATATCTCCAAATCTTCAATGCGTGAACAATGGCAGCCAACTCCAAATCATGAATAGGGTAGTTCTTCTCATGGGGCTTCAACTGACGCGAAGCATAAGCAATCACTCTACCCTCCTACGTCAACACACACCCAATACCAACCCGAGAAGCATCACAATATACTATATAATAACCTGAAGCAGATGGGAAAACTAACACTGGAGCTGTGGTCAAGGCAATCTTGAGCTTCTGAAAGCTCACCTCACACTCATCCGAGCACCTGAAAGAAGCACCTTATTGGGTCAATTTAGTCAAGGGTGATGCAATAGATGAAAATCCCTGAATGAACCGATGGTAATAACCCGCCAAATCGAGAAAGCTACGAATCTCTGTGGTTGAGGACGGTCTGGGACAACTCTGGACCGCCTCTATCTTCTTCGGATCAAACTGAATACCCTCACTGGACACCACGTGCCCCAAGAACGCTACTGAACTAAGCCAAAAGTCACACTTGGAGAACTTTGCATAAAGCTTCTCATCCCTCAACCGCCGCAATACAACTCTCAAATGCTCAGCGTGCTCCTCTTGAGTACGCGAGTACACCAGAATATCATCAATGAAAACAATAACAAAAGAGTCGAGATAAGGCCAAAACACGCTGTTCATCAAATGCATGAACGCTGCTGGGGTATTGGTCAGCCCAAAAGACATCACAAGGAACTCATAATGACCATATCGGGTCCTGAAAGATGTCTTAAGAATGTCCGAGTCCCTGATCTTCAACTGGTGATACCCTGACCAGAGATCAATCTTGGAGAACACTCTCGCTCCCTGAAGCTGGTCAAATAAATCATCAATACAAGGCAAAGGATACTTGTTCTTGACTGTGACTTTGTTCAACTGCCTGTAATCAATGCACATTCTCATAGTGCCATCCTTCTTCTTCATAAATAGGACAGGTGCACCCCAAGGTGACACACTAGGCCGAATAAAGCCCTTATCAAGGAGTTCCTGAAGTTGTTCCTTCAATTCCTTTAACCCCGCCGGTGCCATACGATACGATGGAATAGAAATGGGCTGAGTGTCCAGCACCAAATCAATACCGAAATCAATATTCCTGTCCGGCGGCATGCCCGGCAGGTCTACAGGAAACACATCCGAGAAGTCCCTCACTACCGGAACTGAATCAATGGGAGGAGTCTCCGCACTGACATCCCTAATAAAGGCCAAATAAGAAAGACATCCCTTCCCAACCATCCGCTGGGTCTTCAAGAAAGAAATCACCCTACTAGGAACATAATCCGTCGAACCTCACCACTCAATCCGTGGCATCCCCGGCATAGCCAACGTCACTGTCTTAGCATGACAGACCAAAATAACACGACACGGAGACAACCAATCCATGCCCAATATCACATCAAAATCAACCATACTAAGCAACAAAAGGTCCACAAGGGTCTCCAGACCCCCAATGGTCACCACACATGACCGATATACGCGGTCCACAACAAGAGTATCGCCCACCGGAGTAGATACACGAACAGATAAAATAAGAGACTCGTGGGGCGTATCCAAATAATGAGCAAAATATGATGACACATATGAAAAAGTGGAACCAGGGTCAAATAATACAGAGGCATCTCTGTGGCAGACTGAGACAATACCTGTGATCACAGCATCTGAAGCAATAGCATCTGGTCTGGCTGGGAGTGCATAGAAACGGGTCTGACCACCACCTGATCGACCTCCCCATCTAGGGCGACCCCTAGCTGTCTGGGCGGGTGGTGAAGTAACTGGTGCTGAAGTCGATGGCTAAATCCTCTGCTGAGGCGGAGTCCCGCTCAATAACCTGGGGCAGTCTCTCTTGATATGACCAAGATCCCCGCACTCGAAACAACCCCTCCTCTGACGGAACTGCTGCTCCTGATACCCCGTGGAACTACCCGTAGAAACCTGAGCAGACGAGGCATGATGTGAGCTCTGTGCTGGAAGGGCACTGAGAGATGAGTGGCCCTGATGTGAACTGTGAGAACCGTGGCCAGATGATCCACCACGGTGGCCTGGGCGAGCTGACTGAGCATGCCTGAATGGACGACCTCTGCCGTGCTAAAACTGACCTCTAGGAGGAACACCACCAAAACTACCAGTTCCCCGAGGCCTCTTGGCCTCCCTCTCAACTCGCTCCTGGCGGCGAACCGACTCTATCTCTCGAGTAATGTCAACCACCTCCTCAAAAGAAGCACCGAACACCCTCTTTCTGGTCATAAGAATCCGTAATTGATATGAGAGGCCATCAACGAACCTCTTGATCCTCTCCCTATCTGTGGGAACCAATGAGATAGAATGACGGGCTAACTCAGAAAACCTCATCTCATACTGCATTACAATCATATCATCCTGACGCAACTGCTCGAACTGCCTGTGCAGCTCCTCTCTACGGGACTATGGCACATACTTCTCTAAAAAGAGAACAGAGAACTACTGCCAGGTGAGGGGCGCTGCACCAACAGGTCTACGCCTCTCATAAGCCTCCCACCAAGTAAAGGCAGCTCCAGATAATTGAAAAGTAGTGAACGAGACCCCACTAGTCTCCATAATACCCGCTGTACGTAGAATCCTCTAACATTTTTCCAAGAAACCCTGGGCATCCTCGCCCTTTATACCACTGAAAGTCGGACGCTGAAGTCTACCAAACCTCTCCAATCGATGTTGCTCGTCATCAGGCATGACTGGTACCACATAATCCTGAGCAGGTGCAACCGGCTGGGCTGGTGGTGCCTCTGGTGTCTGTAATTCCTGAACAACCTGCTCGGGTGTACGGGCGGCGGAAGTCTAAGTGCCTCCGTCGGCCTGGGAAGTAGCTGTTGTAGTAGAAACAGCGACCGCCTGAGCAAGACTGGTGCACACGGTCAAGATTTGAGCTAAGGTCTCCTGAAGACCTGGAATAACAATAGGCACAACCGGTGCTTGAGCTGGTCCTGCTGGAGCGTCCACAATTAGGACCTGATCATGAACTGGGGCGACTGGTGGATCTGCAAGTGTCGCCCCAACTGCTATGCGGGCCACACCCCTACCCCTACCGCGGCCTCGACCACGACCTCGGCCTCTCGTGGCCCTAACTGGTGGTACTGGTGGCCGTCCATCCTGACCGGTAGCACGTGTCCTCACCATTTGTGAAAGAATAGAATAACAGAAGTTCAGTTACCAGAATCAACAGATTCGCACGACAAGAATTCAAGAATGTGAAGTTTTCCTAAAGGTTCTGCAGCCTCTCGAAGATAAGTACAGACGTCTCCGTACCGATCCGCAAGACTCTTCTAAACCCGCTCATGACTCGTGAGACCTATGTAACCTAGGCTCTGATACCAACTTGTCACGACCCAAATCTACCATGTCGTGATGGTGCCTAACGTGGAACTAGGCAAGCTAACTCATTTATAAAAAACAACCCGATATTTCAAAAATAAAGATTTCTTTAATCTAGTTAATTGATAGAACTTCATAAGATATATCTGAATAACAAAGTGCGGAATGAAAAGCCCAACATCAGGGTGTCACAAGTCATGAGCATCTACTAAACACTATCCGAAAATGATAAGACTAATACAGTTTGGAAAATAACTGATAGTATCTAAAGGAGGATAGGAGGGAGAAGAGCAAGGCTGCGATCGCCATACAGCTACCTTGCTAACTCCACGGATCCGCGATGGATGAAAATCAACGATCGCTAGTGATAACTGTGATTTTAACACGTTTTATGCCCATACTTGCCTATGCTTTATGTATGAATTGTCATAAAATAGATCCAGCATGCTTACAAAGTGCGCTTGATTGCAGTTTTGATCGACAAGATGATGAAAGTCAAAAATCAGCTCGAAACGGAGTGAAACCTGCTCAAGTGTCGAAAATCGTTGAAGCAGGGACAAAAGGACCTAGCGCGGACCGCACTGATTTGCTGCGCGGCCGCGCTAGGAGACTCAAAGAGCATCCATTTCAGGGGTTTCCGTGCGCGGTCAGCGCTCTTTTCTACGCGGTCAGCGCTGGTGTCCACGCGGTCGCGCTTCATTGTTGTGCGGTCCGCGCCTATTAGCCTGCGCGGCCGCGCTACCTCTTTTTTGTGCGGTCCGCGTCCCCAGCTTCAGTAGTGAATGATCGAAGGCCAAGACCCCTACGCGGCCGCGCTACATTTCTGCGCGGTCCGCGCCAGCCCCGCAGGGGTATTTTTGTTCGATTTTTCTGGCATAGTATAAATAGAATATTTTATTATTTCTAGGTTAAGTTTTAGATATCAGATAGCAGCAGCACTCGTGAGATGCAAGTTTTAGCCTATTTTGGGCATTTTCATCTTGTTTTATCGTGAATTCTTGTAGATTAACATTTTAGTTAATTAATATGTTGATTTTATCTACTACTTCTTCAATTACTGTTGCTATTATGGCTAGCTAAACGCATTAGCTAGGGTTGTGGCTCAACCCTAGTGTGGGTAATTAATGGTGTGATTGTTTAATGCTTGAATGATGTTGGGTGTTTGATATTTGGGTTAATTTTGTGTTTTAACTAGGATTTGGTGGTTGCAAACACTAAGTCTAGCTTAGTGAGTCTTGACTCTTCTTGAGAAAGAGTGTCTATGACTCCAAAATTAACCCAACAAGGAATTGGGATGGACCCATGAGAATGGTAGTCCCAATTAACGGGTAAAACCTCGAGAGAGTAATTACCCAACTTGAACCATAAGTTGCTTGGCTTGTTAGCCTACCCAATTGGTCTCGAGAGAGTCAATTGGGCAAAATCACTCTTTCTACCGAGAGGTGTGAGAGTGAGTGCAATCGTGCAACGGTTATAGCATAAGCCCCATAATCATCATTCTTGTATTAGGAATCTCTACCCATTAGTTGACCACCTAGGTAAATGCCACGACCCTAGTGCCTTTCTCTATCTTGCATACAACCTAGAATTAATATCTTAGCATAATTTAGTTATAAATAGTAGTTGTTAAATTGTACTTGATGATCATAAAAACCCAAAAATGATAGAAGATCAATTAGAAGCAAACACGCATTTCTAGGCTAAGCAAATATCCAACTCCCTTTGTAGCTCCCTGTGGAAATTGACCCCGATACCACTATTGGGTAAAAGTATTAGCGCCCACTCTTCCTAAGGTTGAGTTCGCTGCGCGACTAATCAGCTAGCACGTCCAGCAACCCCTAGATTTGCACACAAGGTGCAGGGAGTAATGTGAGTACGCCAACTCAGTAAGTAATAAAGGTAAATAAAGACTGAGCAGTAAGAAACACATAAAAACCTCATCATGAAATCTCAGTAAGTACAACATGCTTTCAAATCAGTATGTGAGTCAAATCATCTCGTTTTCAAATTCAGTTTTCGGTAAAAATCATTGAAGATATCTTTCAACAGTTTTCAACAGAGGCTCAATACAATTGACAGTAAAAGTGATGAAAATAATAAACAGTCCCTCGGGCACAACATCACTCATAAACAGCCCCTCGGGCATATCTCATATCACTCACTCAGGGTACCCGCGCTTACTGGGGGTGTGCAAACTCCAGAGGCGCTCCTTACAGCCGAAGCGCTATAATCCGCATGGACAACTCACGTGTTGCACGGACAACTCACGTGCTATAGTATCAATATCAGAATTCGCACGAACAACTCACGTGCTGCACGGACAACTCACGTGCTATACTCTCAACATCCTCACAAAAACAGGCCCTCGACCTCACTCAGTCATAAACCTCTCAAGCCACTCGGGCTATCAGTAAAAATAGGGTGCTCAGCCCAAAATATCATTTTATGCATCAAAACGGAGTAGTAAAGACTGAGTTATGGTATCAGTAAACACAACATGACTGAGTATTAATCCTAAATCAAAATAGTGAGAGGATAATAAGAAAAGGCCCCTAAGGGTCCAAACAGCTTGGCACGAGGCCCAAATATGGCATTCAGCCCTATTTATAGCAATTCTTTCTAAAATACAACAAGTATCATATAGTTTCAGTCAAATAAGCAACTTAATAGTTGCTACGGGACGGACCAAGTCACAATCCCCAACGGTGCATGCCCACACGCCCATCACCTAGCATGTGCGTGACCTCAAAGTAGTGAAACGATGTGAAATCCGGGTTTCATACTCTCAAGATAAGATTTACAATCATTACTTACCTCAAACCGGTCAAATCCCTACTCCGCGACGCCCTTGCCTCTAGAATCGGCTTCCAAACGTCCCGAGTTTGACCAAAAGCAATACAATGCAATCAATATAGGCCAAGGAACCAATTCCATACGAAAAACTATCAATTTAGACCAAAATCCCGAAATTCACCCAAAACCGGCCCCCAGGTCCACATCTCGGAATCCGACGAAAATCACAAAACTAGAAGCTCCTTTCACTCACGAGTCTATACATACCAAAATCATCAAAATCCGACATCAAATGGTCCCTCAAATCTTCAAATCAAACTCTCCAATTTCCAAGCCCTAACCCTTCAATTTCATCCCTAATTTCTACTTATTTCATGCTTAAACAACTGAAAATTACCATAATCACAAGTATTAAGCTCAAATAACATACCTCAATGAGTATCCCCTTGATTCCCTCTTCAAAACCGTCCAAAAAGCTCCAAGTCCGAATAAGAATGGTGGCAAATAACTCAAATTTCGCGAAGTCCTCCTTTTATACGTTCTGCCCAACACTTTCTGCATCTGCGGTCCTCATGTCGCTTCTGCGACACCGCACCTGCGGTTTTCACTTAAAGCTCAGAACCCGCTTCTGCGATCAAATTCCCGCATCTGCGTTCTCGCAGGTGCGGTCCCATATGCGCACCTGCGACTCCTGCCTTTCTCAGCTATGGCCGCTTCTGCGGCAGGTCTTCCGCTTCTGCGGGCCCGCACCTGCGACCCCCACTCTGCAGGTGCGGTTATGACAGCTGAAGGAAATCTTCAGCATTCCTCCAAATTCCATCCTTGATCCGTCAACCACCCAAAATCAACCAGAGGCCCTCAGGACCTCTGCCAAACATACCAATAAGTCATATATCAACATTGAAACTTAGTCGAACCTTCGGAACACTCAAAGCAACATCAAAACACCAAATCACCCTCGGATTCAAGCTTAAGAACTACTAAACTTCCGAATTCCGCAAACAATGCCGACACCTACCAAATCACCTCCGAATGTCCTGAAATTTTGCACACACATCACAAATGACACTATGTACCTACTCCAACTTCCGGAATTCCATTCCGACTCCGATATCAAAATTTCCACTGCCGACCGAGAAACGCCAAATTTTCAATTTTGCCAATTCAAGCCTAATTCTATCACGGACCTAAAAATGACATTCCGAACGCGCTCCAAGTCCAAAATCACCTAACGAAGCTGACCGAACCATCAGAATTCACATTCGAGGTCGTCTACTCATAAGTCAACATCCGGTTGACTTTTCCAACTTAAACTTCTAAATAGGAGACTAAGTGTCTCATTCCACACCGAAACCACTCCGGACCCGAACCAACCAACACAATACGACGAAATACGGCTGAAGAACACAGAAAGAAGCAGAAATGGGAGAAACGGGGCTATAATTCATGAAACGACCGGCCGGGTCGTTACACTGGTATTATCTTTACCTAATTTTCCCAATAATTCATTGAGACAACAGAAAATGTTGTCTTTTTAACTTATCTATTTTTTCCTTTTGGACTATCATACAAAGAACAATATAAGTCTAGTCTAAAATCATTTTTTAATAAATTAAAATTTTAATATGTGATTATTTTAACATTTTAAAAGTATCTTTTAGATTTTATAAATTTGGCAGATACTAGGCATAGCTGGCCAACGTTTTTGATTTGGCCACCATAGCAAAATATATGAGTCACCTTATCTGTACAAATTGTACTTCATTGTTTGATGTCAAATACCTAATAAATTAAGCAAAAATTGTTGGACGTGTCTCCATTAGTTATGCCCAAATCGCCCTCAGTATAACTATTTTTTTATAAATAATAATCTTATCTGAACCAATTTACCTTTACTACGATTGTTCTGATAGATACTTGCTATTTTCGATACTAACAAAGATATCGCGTCTTATAGGCTATACATAAACTAAATAAAACAATCGTGAAGCAGTAAAAAACGATGAGATTTATACAATGTGTTACTTATTCTAATTAATTTGAAAGAGTAAAAAAAAAAAAAAAAAAAGTAGCCGGTGCACTAAGCTCCCGCTATGCGCGAGGTCCGGGGAAGGGCTAGACCACAAAGATCTATCGTGCGCAGCCTTACCCTGCATTCTGCAAGAGGTTGTTTCCGCGGCTCGAACCCGTGACCTCTTAGTCACGTGGCAGCAACTTTACCAATTACTCTAACTCGAAAGAATAATTAATTTATATCCTTTGGTGATGAGGCCAATGACAATTGATTGGTGATTCAACGGGGGTAATATGTTGTTTTGAGTAGAATATTCAATTCCCAAGTTCAAATATGAAAAGATAAAAGAAATATTTTCATCATACAACAGAAATGACAAGCATAAGAACTGTGATTATAATGATAACTACTGTAATATTCAGCTTTTTCTGCCAATAATTTATCAGTAATTAAAAAAAAAAGGTTATATCGTAGAGACTAGAGCGAAGAGAGATGCATTACAATTTACGAAGTTAACTTGGTACTATATAATAATAGTGATTTTTGAACTTGGTATAATAGTGATTAAATCATACAAAAAAATAAACCCAACCAAAACATATCCTAGTTCCTAACTTGTGCTAGGGAGAATAGCTTCCACGATTTTCTGTATAATTATTCTCAAACTCGTTAAATAAAACATCAGTCTTTTTACACAATAGTTGGTGAATCACAAAATTAGAAAAGACAGAGCCACTTTAGGCATTGTGGAAAACCATATCATACTTCATTATCCAAACATCCACGGGAGAAAAGTAACATTATGCTATAACCTAAAAAAATTTACTTGTAACTAAATCAATAAATGCATGAAGTTTTTTTAGGCATACATTTATAATTTAATTATTATCGATTAAGTGAGAAAGGTAAAAATCACACACCAATCTAAGGGCCCGTTTGGCCATAAAAAAGTTTTTTTTTTCGAAATTTTTTTCACTTTTTTTTTGAAATCAGTGTTTGGCTATGAAATTTTTGATTTTCACTTCAAGATGAATTTCGAAATTTTTCGAAATTTTGAAAAACTCCAACAAGCTATTTTTCAAAATTTTCACTTCAGATCACTCACAAAAATTCAAAAATAACCCAAAATTATATTCATGTCCAAACACAACTCTAATTTTCAAATACCATTTTTACTTGAATTTTTTTTTCTACTTTTTCCGAAATTTTACAATTTTTATGTCCAAATGCCCGCTAAGATGTTCAGTTTGTCAAAATATTAGTGAAATAATAGAGTATGTAACGCAAATTCAAAGAAGTTATCACATAGTTACATGCAGAAATTTGGACGTGTGTTTTGGTGGAGCTATTCCGGGTTATCTAATAACTTAGTGTGAGAGTATCACCAAGCATAACGGTGGAATCAATAAAATTCTTTATCTTTAACTAGAGATTTCAGTTCGAGCTATTATTAGTTTAAAACAATCATCAAATTTTGTCACCTTCAAAAGAGCAAATAATCATTCAATTTAAGACTTTTGAGAATTTCACCATTATGTTTGAAATGCAAAATTAAGATCTAAAAGGAGAAAGAAAAAATAAATATGAGATTTTGAAAGTATAAATGAGAACCAAATGGTTAGTTTTCATTTGCCAGAACAGATTCACAGAATATTCTAGTCCAACTCCCACTACTATATAAACCCACTGTCATGAGAAACGCAAGAGAGATTACAGAAACGACAAAAAGAAAAACAGAAAACGTAATGAGCGAGGCACTGAAGCGAGATTATCGTGTGTGCGAGGAGGAGATAGGGAGGGGACGATTCGGCGTCGTTTTCAAGTGTTACTCGCCGGAATCCAGCGAGCAATTCGCCGTCAAGTCTATCAATAAGCTTCTCATTGCCGATGACTCCATTGATCGTCAATGCCTTTACAACGAAGCTAAAATCATGCACTTGCTTTCCCCTAATCCTCACATCGTTCGTATCTTCGACGTTTACGAAGACGAAACTTATCTCGATATCGTTCTCGAGCTCTGTAACCCCTCCGATCTCTTCCGACGACTCTCTACTCAGCGGACCTTCTCCGAGTCTGATGCCATTGCCGTTATGGTACTAGTCTTTCAGTCAATCACACGAAATAGCGGAAATTTATACTTTTCCTTCACTATAATTGGCTTGAAATCGAAAAATGTACTTGCATATGATGTTTATATTAAACTTATAAGTGTAACACATATTTCTTTCATACACACGATTATTATTTAACTTGGTTTATTGATAGAATTTTCACTTTAATTTCTAAATACATGTTTAAATTATTGGTTTAACGCAAACACGGGATGTAGGTAAATATTTATCTTATAAAACTCACATCTATTACCTAACGTGATTAATTTATATTATATGTTACTATTACTGTTGAAATATTTGATTGGTGTAAATATCAATTGCTGATAAGTATTTAGGAAGTAAATGTGGATGATAAACTAATCTGTAGAATTAAGTGAAATTTTGTTTTAAAATTTGGCAGTTCTTTTTTTCTAGATTCAAATTAAGTGCACTTTGACAAATATTTTTAAATCTTCGGATATGATCATAAATGTAATTCTCATTGTAGTACGTTAATGTAGTTTTTGAACATTTAAATTGTACGGTAATTCTGAAAAACTAAATCAATGAACTACATTTAACTCAATAAAGTTAGTCAAATTGTGGCAAGTGGAGCAGTATATATGTAAATAGGCTTTTCTACTGTTTTTTCCCTCATAATTGAATTTTTTTGGATCAACTGTTTTCTAGGTTCCGTTAATGGAGGCGATAGCGCATTGTCACCGACTCGGCGTAGCGCACCGGGATATTAAACCTGATAACATACTGTTTAACGACTGGAACGAGCTCAAATTGGCTGATTTCGGCTCGGCTGAGTGTTTCCGCGAGGGCGAGCTCATGAGCGGAGTGGTAGGGACGCCGTATTACGTGGCGCCGGAGGTTTTATCCGGAAGAGATTACAATGAAAAGGTAGATATTTGGAGTGCCGGTGTCATTCTGTATATAATGCTGGCCGGAATCCCGCCTTTTTACGGTGATTCTACGGTGGAGATCTTTGAAGCTGTTCTCCGAGCGAACCTTAGGTTTCCAACGAGGATTTTCCGTTCGGTTTCCCCGGCGGCGAAGGATTTGCTTCGGGGAATGCTGCGTAAAGATGTTTCTAGAAGATTCTCCGCTGAACAAGTACTTCGTAAGTATCGCCACCGTATCATTCTTCTTGCCTCTTTTTTCTTAGCATAGAGTTTATTTGACCAAAATTTCAAATAATTAAATTAAGTAAGATCTATTTGAAAAATAGAATTATTTGAATAGTTTCTCAATTTTCCATAATATCATTCTTATGTATAACTTAATAATTAGTCCCTTAGCTTCTTCGAGGATCAAATAATTCAACTTGCTTGGACTTAAAATATTTGTGCATTTATCAGCTGAGTTGAAAGTACAGTGACATACGCTTGATTAAATTTGATATATATTTTGTTCCATATTCTTAGAAGTTTTGGTCCGTTGGACCTCTAGATAGAATGGGAGTATTGTTGTTTAGAAGATTCGTTTGCATCATTGCATGGATATATTTACTTCAGAGATGATCTAGGATTTGAAGTTATAGGAGTTTAAATTTAGGATTCTAGCTACAATTCATTTATTTACTGGGTGTTATGAACAATAAAAGAAGAAGAAGAGTATTGCAGAGAAAATTCTTATTGATATTGGGATGATTTACAATAGGGTAAGACCCCTCTATTTATAGGGAGAGAGTGACTTAGCCACCAAGTAATAAACCCTAGAATCTCTCCAAATATAGACATTCACCATAAATAAAATTCTATTTATAACACTGAGCTCTTAAACAATTAGTTTTACTTTTTTATTTTGTCAATTTTTAATACATACAGTTTGAGTCGAAGATACTAGTCCATTATTTTTACATATTTTCTAAAAAAAGAAAAGCATATATAATGTTTGAGTTGGAGCTACTGCATGCGAACTTACTCTCTACATCCACCCTGACTTGTAATTTCGCTTATCCGAATTTGATGAAATAGTATAAATTATTCTTAGTCCACACTCCGCTCGTGTTTGAGCACAATGAATACCTATGAAAAATGTTATTACACTGTATTTGTAAAATAAATTCTGGAAATATAAATGAATATAAACAGTAATGAATATAAACAGAAATGACATAAACCAATTCGAGCCCACTGAATTCACAGTGTTTCCTTAAGGAATTTAATCCCCTCCTAGTACCCAAGGTTATGGATTATTTCCTCCCAGGATAGAACGAATTACACACTGGTGTAGTGGTACTTCAAACCCCAGTGTTTCAGCGAACACAAAGTTCGGTAGCAAATCACACTTACTTTTTGCTTTGTTTTGATGCTAAAAGTATGCAGAAGAAGGAGAGGAAACTCAGAAAATTGTTGTTAAAATTCTGAGCAGAATAGTGTTGTATTTATAGCCAAAGTTGGGTCTCTTCAGAATGGCTGTTTATGCAAAACGCCCACAACATAAATGTCATTACATAAATGGCCATTTACTCAATAATAAAGAGGGAAAATAAAGAGGGAAAATTGAAGAGGGTAGTTACTTTTCTGTTACCAAAACAGAAAAACGGATTGGATTTAATATTAATATTTTGTTATTAAAACAAATATTTAATAACATTTCNGGACTTGGGTAATAACAGACTTGCTATCTACCATTTTGTCGTCCAAAAACTTTGCAGCAACAAACTTTTTCAACCCGGCATCTTCGGTTTTGTATTTCTTTTCAAGCGCAGTCCACAGTTCCTTTGACGTTTCCACGCCACTGTAGACGTTATACAAACCATCCTCCAGCCCGCTTAGAATATAATTCTTGCACAAAAAATCTGAATGCTTCCATGTCTCAATTACGAGAAAGCGTTCAGTTTCTGGAGTTTCATCGGACAGCACAGGAACATCTTCCTTGATGAACTTCTGGAGACTTAGAGTAGTCAGATAGAAGAACAACTTTTGCTGCCAGCGCTTGAAATCAATCCCGAAAAATTTTTCGGGTTTCTCCGCCGGTGCCAATGCTGCCGGTTGCGTTCGGCTTGTTGACGCATTGGCAGTCACCATTGGAACCGCTTGGTTCTCATTCTCATTAGTCATTTCTGTAAAAGAATGACACAAACGTTAAAATCACGTAGATTTTAATAGAGTACAAAACCACAAAGGTTTTACTCTTCCAGAAACAGTAAGTACAAATACAGAAAATAAATTATTAAATTCCTTAAGCTTGTTATTACACTGTATTTGTAAAATAAATTCTGGAAATATAAATGAATATAAACAGTAATGAATATAAACAGAAATGACATAAACCAATTCGAGCCCACTGAATTCACAGTGTTTCCTTAAGGAATTTAATCCCCTCCTAGTACCCAAGGTTATGGATTATTTCCTCCCAGGATAGAACGAATTACACACTGGTGTAGTGGTACTTCAAACCCCAGTGTTTCAGCGAACACAAAGTTCGGTAGCAAATCACACTTACTTTTTGCTTTGTTTTGATGCTAAAAGTATGCAGAAGAAGGAGAGGAAACTTAGAAAATTGTAGTTAAAATTCTGAGCAGAATAGTGTTGTATTTATAGTCAAAGTTGGGTCTCTTCAGAATGGCTGTTTATGCAAAACGCCCACAACATAAATGTCATTACATAAATGGCCATTTACTCAATAATAAAGAGGGAAAATAAAGAGGGAAAATTGAAGAGGGTAGTTACTTTTCTGTTACCAAAACAGAAAAACGGATTGGATTTAATATTAATATTTTGTTATTAAAACAAATATTTAATAACATTTCTGTTAATATTTTACTATTAACAAATAAATTTGGTCCAAAAAGTTAATCAATCAATCGATCATTCCGAAGCCGAAGCCGAAGCCGAAGCCGAGCCGAGCGACGACGACGACGGCGCGAGGCTTGCCTTCTTCTCAACTCTTTAAGAGCTAGAAGAAGAGCAATTGCTTATATACCCATAAAAAACCTCTTCCTCTTCCAATATGGGACAATGCCCATTTGCCAAGGGAGGGGGAACTTAAAATTTCACTCAAAAATTTCATTTCCCTCCATTTCCCATTCACCTTCTTTTAAGTATTTAATATATTAATTAAATACCTTAAAAACCCAACAAAAAGTTGGGTCATATTATTATATCACAAACATAATAATTTATGGTCGACGATATTACATCGTTTGAAATTAAATATTTTGATTCACTAATTTGTTCGGTTAATGAGGTGATATAATAATACACAGAGCATCCATGGATAACTAGCAATGACGAGAGGAGATCAGTTGCTGTTCTAGCTTGAGAAATTTGGCTCCTCGAAATTACCGTAGCTACTTTATCTCAAACTGCTGCCAGGGAACAGCCCCTAATTTGGACCTCTACCCAACACTATAAATGGATGCAGATATTTTACCATAGCTAGTTGTCTTGGCGGCTTCCTTCTTGTAGAGTAATTAATGAAGTATTAATGTGTTAAGTACTGAGTATTAGCCAATTTAGAGTAAGAAATTAAGGGCTGCTGCATTAACCTCTCATTACTTTTAGTATGGCGCTTTTCGGATGGAATAGGAGATATGGAAGAGATTATTGTAATCTTCAACCAGATATATGTAAATCAAGCTAATCTTTCCTGTTTGTTAGCATATTTTTATCTTGCTTGGCAAATTTAGAACTAATTTAACTTGGAAGATATCAAACTTAGCAATAGAATTCTAATCCACGAGATATATCCAGTATCTTAAAGGTTCTTACGATTTTTTTCCAATAATGTTTATCAAAAAGATCCTTTAATGATTGAGGATAAAGAAATGTATTAATCATGATTTGATTTGCCATATCTTTTCAAACCTTCATCTTTTCCTTGTGATAATTTCTTTTCCAAACCGAAACTGCGAGCACTAAAAAGCCATAACTGTATTGTTGACTTTAGATAAAGGTGCACACATGATTTTTCTTGAACTTTAGCAAGTTTATTGGTCTTATTTTTGTTGAATGTAACTTCAATTAACTCCAGATTAAGTTGGTATATTGATCTTAAAAAGGTAGAAACTGTCCATTATCATGCTGTTATGGCAGCATGGTATCTGATTAGACCAATCCCTCCCCCTACCCCCCCCCACCCGAAACCCCCTAAAAAAAAAAAAAAAAAAAAAAGAAGAAATCCGTTTAGTTCCATTGAAGTCATGATATTTTTCCAAGCGTAGTATATATATATGGATCATAGTAAGATGTTGTATTTATATCGAAAATTATTAATTACCCATTGTATCTAAAATAGTTGTCCTTGTTTTGCTTTTTAAAATAAAAGAACGATTTTATTGCGTGATGACTCTGATTTTCTTTTGTCTTTTTAAGCTTACTGAAATGTTTTCTAGAAAACTAAGGAGTCCTTTGGTTGAGGTTCGAGGAAATATAATCTCCACATAAAAAATCAGCATTAGTTTAGCTAATACAAAATTTTATACCATGATTATTTCTTCTAATACACCAACGAAATATTCTCCAAGTATCAAAGGCTTCCATCTTAGTGTTTTTCAGAAGCTAGGAAGAAGATGTTGCATCTAAGCACAACTTTGAGGCAGAACCAAGGAAAGACAATTACTGATGGGACTAGCTGCTAAGAGGGGTATTAAGGAGTCATATTACACAACTAGGTCTCAATTTACTTAGCAGAAATTGATGTTGAAATGAACTTTAGTAAAATGAAGCCAAAAGGAATTACCTAAGGAGAAATCTCATGCAGATGCAGTTATAAAAAAATATATCTTAGTTTTATGCTAATATGGAAACTATCTAGGAGGCATCAACACAGAAGACCTGATAAAGGTTCAAATTCCATCAAGTTTGATTTGCATAGCTTTTGAAACTGGAGTTCCACTTATAAAAGTTTTAAATTCTAGCACACTGTACCGGAGTTTTTCTACATTTTAGCTAGGGTTAGTGTTTTTCTACATTTTATTTTCGCATTAAAAATGACTATTTATAAATGGGGTTTTGACACAGTTACCCACAAAAACAAAACTATTTACCCTTGTCTACCCATTTGTTTTCCTACCCATAAACTAATTACATTTCCTACCCATAATAGGTTTTGTGGGGATTTTTTCTTTATTCTCCAATTCTTTTTTATTTCTATGCTTCTTTTCTTTTCTTTTTTCTTTTTTTTTCTTTTCTCCTTTTTTTTCTTATTTTCTTCTTATTTTCTTTTCTTTTTTCCTTTTCTAATTTTATTTAACTTCTGTTTTTTTATATTCTTTTTCTCTTCATAATCTAATTTCATTTACTGTTTTACTATTTTTATTATTTATTTTTTTATATTATTACTAAAGAAAAATCAAATCGTGTACCAATTAAATATAGTTAATACAACCAAAAAAATATTAACTAACATATGATACCGGTATAGTATATAACTATACCAACTGGGTATACAATTTTGTATGCGAAGAGTTAAAAAAAATTTAATTCAATTATAAAACTGAAATAATATCAGTTGTAAAAAAAAAAAATTAAAAATTCTAAAAGGACCTAATTGTAAGAGTATACCATTACATCATATAGCATACTATAATTTTTTTTTTTTTTTTTTTTTATTTTCAGTTTGCCCCTCACGCTTGGGTAAAAGCTTAAAACAAATTAAAAGGGAAAAGACAAGTGAATTTACGGGTAAATAAGTATACTATTTTTTTTTGGTAATTATGAATTTTTCATTACCAAGTAAATATTTACATTTTGTTTCAGAATCTCTGGAGTTGGACAGATGCCCCAACTTCAGTACACTTCTTCCTCTTCTAAGCATACAAAATTAAAGCCTATACATGATGCTATATTCTCTATACCTCTAACTAGGATAGTAATCTAGTTGCTTCAACATTTTCATCAGCTTCTTTCTCCTTCTCCCCTTGCAATGTATATCTTGAATGATCTGTCTTACTATAGCTGCTGCTGGCCTCGTTTTCTGTTGGAAGATTTTGCTGTTCCTTGCTAACCATATATTGTACACACTACCTGCCAGGGCCATACGATATATTTTTCCTCGTGCACTGTTCTAGAAGCATTTTTCCAAGCCCAATCCACTTCTTACTTCCATCCCATAGCTTGCCTCTGAACTCCTTGCCAATCCAGTATTTTTTGCCACACTTGAGAAGTAGCTGGACATTTAAAGAGCATGTGTTGGATGCCTTCTTCCTCACTGTCACATAATGCACATGTTGTATCATATCCCATGTTCCATTTCTTCAGTCTCATCTTTGTGTATAACCTATCCTGTAGTGCAAGATACAGTATGGAAATCCACTTTGGGCAGCCCTGGTTGTTACATATCAGTTTCCTCCATTGCACTTTGGGATGTTTTTCTCGCATCGTGTTATACACTTTCTTGATGGAATATTTCTCTTCTTTTAGGAATTCCTCTTTAGTTACCCCTGCTTCCTCCAAGTACTGCTTAGCTTTTAGGAGTTTCTGTATTAGCCATGATGCTTGTGTAGCCTGACTGTCCCATACTTGAGCCCTTTTTATGTAATAGCTATGTACCCATTGAACCCACAACCTGTCTTTCTTCTTGCATAAGTTCCAGTAATGTTTAAGTATAGCAGCCTTGTTCCATGTGCATATATCAACTATGTTGAGCCCCCCTGCTGATTTTGGCAGACGGATTTTATCCCATGCTATTAGGGCCTTCTTTGAGCATTCATTATTCCCATTCCATAAGAATCTTCTACATATCTGTTCTATTTTTTGCATCACCTTCTTTGGTAGTATGAATATTTGTGACCAGAACTGTTGAATAGCTGTGAGTACACTTCGAATCAATTGTAATCTTCCTGCATAAGAGAGCATTTTTGCTGTCCATGAAGTTACTCTTCCTACCATCCTTTCCATAAGTGGTTGGCATTTCCCAATGGTTAACCTTTTTGAGCTCAGTGGCACTCCCAAGTATCTGAAGGGCAGAGTTCCTGCAGAAAATCCTAGCTCCTTTATAATTTGCTCTTGTATCTATTCTAGTACTCCACCAAAATATACAGCACTCTTTCCTTGATTTGCAATTAGTCCAGAGGCCACAGAGAATTGCTGGAATTGTTTGTATAGTAGCTGAGCAGACATTACATCCCCTCTACAGAACAACAACAAATCATCTGCAAACCCCAACTGTATAATGTTCAGCTTTGCACATCTAGGATGATAGTTGAAATCTGGGTTCCCTGCCAAAGTCTTTAGAGATCTGCTTAGATACTCCATGGCTATCACAAACAAGAAAGGTGATAGGGGATCACCTTGCCTTAATCCTCTTTTAGCATAGAATGGAGCACTTGGTTTACCATTTATAATGACTGAGTATGACACTGTTGTTAGACACCCCATGATCCATTTCACAAACATATCTGGAAAGTTAAGTGCATGCAAGACTTGTTCAAGAAACACCCATTCAATAGAGTCATAGGCTTTTTGCATGTCAATTTTGATCATGCATCTTGGTGACACCCTTTTCCTCCCATATCCTTTCACTAATTCATGACTTAGGATTATATTATCTGTTATAAGTCTGCCAGGAATAGAAGCTGCTTGACTCTTATCAATGATGCTATCTATGACTCCCTGTAATCTACTAGTAAGCACTTTGGATATAATTTTGTATAGTGTGGAGCAACAGGAGATAGGCCTATATTGTTTCACTGATGTAGGGTTCTTTATTTTAGGCACCAATGTTATAGTTGTACAGTTTATTGGTTGGTAGAGGTTTTGAGAATCAAGAAACTCCAGCACAGCTTCAGTTACCTCTTCCCCAATCGTGGCCCATGCTTTCTTGAAAAATACTGAATTGAATCCATCTATCCCCGGAGCTTTATTATCATCTATTCCTTGGAGTGCTTGCCATACTTCTTCTCTGCTAATTGGCTGGATGAGCTGCATTTGTTGTTTCCTTGACAGCACAGGTCCTCTCCTCATATCAAAATAAGTATACTATTATAGTATATTGTATACTATTACAGCATATTGTTATAGTATCTTGCATATTATTACAGTATACCATAACAATATATTGTATACTATAATAGTATACTGTTGCAGTATAACTATATACTCCTATAGTATATTAGTATACTGTAGCAGTATACTGTTTTGTAAACTATAATAGTATAGTGTTGCAGTATAGCTATATACTCCTACAGCATATTGTATACCGTAGCGGTATATTGTAGCTGTGTTCTTCTTCAATTTTCAACTGAAAATTCGATCTCAATCACCTCAAATCAGCTACAAATGCTATCAAATTTCAGTATTTACTTTCAGAAGGTACTATCAGCAATATTTAACAACACCCACTTTGAATCAAACAAGAAATCTTTAAAATAATTAGATCCAATTTCTTTTTGAAGAAGGATATAAGGAAAATGGAAGAGTTTGTCCAAGTCTTCTTCACGGAGGCGAACTTTATCCAAGTCATTTCTGGGTGTGTCAAAAGGAAGAGTTTGTGTGCAAGAACTAGCTCGGGTTGTTGTGTTCCTTCTTCCGCATCCATGGCTACCTTTCTTTGCTATTTCTTGTTTTTTTTTGTTTCACTGTACTTTCAAATGCCTCTGTGAAGAAGAAGAAAATGAGAAAAGAAAAAAATCGGGTACTTTCAGATGCCTCTGTGAAGAAGATGAAGAAAACGAGAAAAGGAAAAAATCGGGTACTTTCAGATGCCTTTGTGAAGAAGAAGAAAACGAGAAAAGGAAAAAACCGGGTAAATAGTTTGGGCCCCATGGGTAGGAGTAGTAAATAGTTTGGGCCTGAGCATTAAAGGGTAAATAGTTTAGGATTAATGGGTATAAAGTGAGATTTTCTCTTTATAAATTACATTCAAACGATTGGCTAAATATTAATAGAGAAATATACATGGCAGGTCACTTTTTAAAAAATATTTAAGAAAATGTTAGCAATCTTTATTTATTACATAAAGGGAAGATTTTTTTACATTTAGAGCATATCATAAAAATAACCAAATAATTAATTACCATAGCAAAAGGCACAAATCATGGGATCTGTGCAATTTCACATTCTCTCTCATCGTAAAAGAAATCAGATGCACTCTCTCTTCATAGTATCTCCTTCTAGCATCTTCTTTCGTCCAATCACTCAATCTATCAAAATATACACTAAATTAGGCATGAATATTTCTCTCAATCTATCCACAATAGTAAATCACGGAGACTTTCTGCCTTTTGCCGTGAAATTTGGAATTTTTCCATGGTACCAGAATATGAATGCTCGGAATTCGCCCAGTTGTTCAGAAAAAACACGGAGATTTTGCTCAATTATTCCAAAAATTCACAAAGATTTCGCTCCACTCTTCTTATCCGTTCGCTCAATTGTTTGAGATTTCGCTTAATTTTGAAGAATATTTCACGGAGATTTCGTCCATGATTTCATCTATTTGCTCAATCAATCCCTCCAAATAACATCCACAATCCGTAGAAACTGTATGTATATATATTTGAGTTATATATCTATTTTGTATTATTTCTATTAGGCTTTCCAACTGTTTTTCCATAAAATCTGCAACAATGGCAAAGTTAAAACTAAGAGACTGAAGACAGAATCGAAGGACAATTAGGGTAGTTGTTCGAAAATGAATGTCTCGGCTGTAAAGGCTATTAGGGATACCTACTCTGATTCTACATCAGACAGTGATGAGAATGTCATACCTCTTACTCATCCTACTTTTGAGTTGTTGCAAGATACTCCTGCAAGGAATGCGAAACAGAGGCGGCTGAACCAGAGGCGGTTGCGAACAGAGTGTTCATTTGAGAAAAATTATAGAGGCGGAGGATTGTGCTCCAGATTTCACTCCAAAATTTTTTAATCGAGTTGCAAAAAAAATGTTATTGTATTGCGATACAAAAAGCATAAAGGATAAGAAAGTTTAAGGAGAAAAAATTGCAAAAAGATGTAGATGATATTTGAGGATATACTATCGATTCTCTGAAGCACAACAAAAGAGAAAGGTTTGATGAAGCTAGAGAACAAACAACCGAATCTTAAGGTATTGTATGTTTGTATTAACTTTTGATTAAACATTATTTATACTTTGTTATATTTATCAAATTTATTTCCAGTAGGTTCGCGTTAGTTCACAACCATAGAGAGTAATCACATATTGGCATATAGATTTATTTCAGTAGTTATTTTATACATGAATTATAACTATTATAAATTTCACCCAATAATCAAATTATTTTTATGGTATAACAGCTTTATCTACATTTATATTAGTGAAGATAAATGAATACACTTAAAAAAATTTGTATAACAGCTTTACATGTATTTCACATGACTACAGACTTAGAAACCTTCATAATAAACCCAATTTAAATACTAATTGGGATACAAGCCTATATGCATAGCTTAGTGAATATCACGTTGGATATCCATTTGTTTTGCCTCTAATTTGTGTTGTAATAGTTTCTCTAATATATCTGTTTAACTATGAACACTTATATGCTTATTAAATCAATAATTTTATATATATATTGAATGCAGGTTTGGGATTTTTATTTCAAACCACAAGATCATTATTAAATTGAAGATTGGTGCCACCAGTAATATTTGCATTGTTTTCAAACATTGATGAAACATTCTGAATTCGAGACAATTTGCAATGTTCAGAGAAAACTTGTTTGGATACTTCCTTGATTTGCCATAGTAGGTATGCAACCTCGTTTGATTCACTCTCTATTGTTTGAGGGAGGTTGTTCATGATAATGGAGATGAACTGTGGCTCTCCTTGAATGGTTGTAAAATACATTTTGGTATTGGTGAGTTTGCAGTCCTCGTTACCGGTCTTAAAAATGTACGGTGTAGCCATAACGTTACCATGACAACAAAAGTTTGGTTGATTGATCGTTGTTTTCAAGGAATTAAGAGACTTAATAGTCAAGCTATAATCGATTGTTTTGAAGGAAAGAGATGGTCATTCTGATCATGATGCAGTGAAGATTTGTCTGTGTTTTGTACTTCATACATTCTTTTTTATTTTCATCACTTCCTGATAGTCCCGTCTCAATTGGTCATTTTGAATTGGTGAGTCCAGTAAATTCGAGAATTAGCCCATGGGGAAATTGGTTTAACGATACATATAGCTCGTTGAGAAAAGCTTTTCGAGGGAAGAGATCAAAAAAAATATTCTAGGTTTATATGGTTCCATTGTCATTCCAAATATGGTTTTATGAATGTGTCCTCGAGCTATGAGGATCAGATAGTGTTATGTTCAGCAGTAAATCCTCGCATACTTAGCCGGAAGTGATTAGTAATCCTACTTCAAGTGAAAGCGTCAAAGTTACTTTTTGACAAAAAGGTAACTTTGAGTGATACTGCTTTCATGTTAATAAACATTAACATTTGTATATTCATTAAAATGGTTAATCTACATTACTACTTAGTGAAGGTGAGGAATATTTCCAACTACACTTGAGAAATCAAGTATGGATGTCCTTGAGTTTTTGACGAGAAATTGGATGACAATTGCAACAGCTAGGGATGATCTTACATGAACGTTGGCGGATACTCATGACTTCCAATCTCCTCCGCATCAGTACCTAAATCTAGCTATACATAAAACCAAAATTAGGGGATGCACCTGGTAGTACGGATTTATTAGATGAGATTAAACGTCTATCGTCGGCAGTCAGAAGGAATCTAAAGGAAGAATTTCAGATGTGGTATTGTCCATGCATTGGTTAAACCTTTAAATTATTATCTCAAATATATTTTTAATATTATTGTTTGTTTCACTAGATAAAAAAGGAACTTCAGATGCTGAATGTTGTTCATTTGTGAATCTAATTCCAAATTAGTTAATGTTGTTGAGTCAGTTGCAAGAAAGTGGATATTTCAGTGCTTTGATGGTATTTTCCACAACTGTTAATTTGTCAATAGTTTGACCTACGTAATGAGAAATTTGTAATTAATTCTTTCATAGTTTTGATTTAAAAGTTTTAATTACTCTTTTTAAAACGTAGCAGGCGGGGGAAGACTTTGCAAACGAGCCATGTATGAGGTAGTGACTTTGATGTTTACATGAGAAGGAAAATGTGGATTGTGAATACAATGAACACATATCGCTCTCGACAACAATATTGAAGAGAATGAAGGTCCTAACGATGAGCTTGGTGGTAATAAATTTTCATTTCCGGTCTTATAATATATGAATTGGTTGCATATGTATATATGTCTTCATTTTATGTCAATTATATTTTAACCACACACGTTTATACAACATATACCTTAACAATATTACCAATTCTTTTACACTTTGTTCAGTTATACCATGTATCTTACAATGTTTATTTGAAAACTTGCAGTCCAGTTAATCTTGTATCCTAGTATAAGAATGAAACTTAGTTTACTAAATGTTTGTACACAATGATATAACTTGTATTTTAACATTCACTTATACACTATTCATTTAAGTTAGTATTTAACTTATATCCCCACTTTTGTTTCAACTACTATAAATTATCTTTATAATTAATTATACAATTATCTTAGTTGTATCTAATAACATCACAAGCTATCTTTTTTCCTTATTTGTGATACTTATAGCAAAATTGTTCTTATTTTTTACATTTATTTGAACTTCTTATTTGTACGTAAAGTATATCAAGTGCTGATTTTGGTGCTGGAGAGAAGCTGCATAGATCCCATGAGGCACTATATGATAATACGTCCCGAATCCCAAAATTTAAATACACAAACCCTGCAATAGCTGAAGTATGCTTATATATTGTAACATTTTTAGTAATTATGTTAAGATATCTCCAAGTCATATTCCTTAATCTCTTACATAATAAAGTATTTAATTTTGTTAAACTTTTTACTTATAATCACAGGTGTATTTTTTTCCAACAATATATTCATGTTATACTTTGTCTGGATACGTGAACTAAGATACACATTCAAACATGTGGAAGTATATTCATCTGATGGTGAATGTGTATTACTTTTTATTAGTCAATATTCTAATATTGTGTGTTGATATTCAGCCAAAATCCCATGGTTACGGTAATTTATGTTGACGTCCCGAATCTCAGATTGTTAAATATACAAATCCTATGGCATCTGAAATACCTAGGAATATTCTAAAAGAGAGACGCGCCTGCATCGGTCTATAAGTCACCTTTCTTGACACTTTTTCGTCAGGCGCTAGTTCTGTTCGAGGATCATCAATGAAGACTATTGTCACATGAGGGCACCCGTTTGTTAGTGTTTTACTAGTGATGATGATTTCAACAAAAGATAACGAGCGATTTCAAGACATGGATTACTACAGGTTGAGGACAAAAAGGAAGTGAGTACTCGTTTTAGTTATGATACATATTTTCTTTTGAAGTTTATTATGTTGACGTTGGGTAATCATGATATTTTTACAGAAGTTGTGTTTTCGCCAAAAGGATAATGCATACAACCCATGCTTGAATTTGGTGTATTGCTAGTTGGCAAAGAAGGAGGTGTCATGACCCAAATTCACTAGCGTCATGATGCGCCAGACACCGTTGTTAGGCAAGCAACCAACTCATCCATTAATGTCTCTTTTTAATAATTTAAAAAAATCTAAGAGTTTTCACTCCATTTTCATATTTAAAACAATCTCTGTTTAAACACAAAGGAAGAAAAATATTATTAATACATACTTTCAAAGAACACCATCCCAGAACCCGGTGTCACAAGTGCATGAGCCTATCTGATAAGGAAAATAAAATACAATATTGTCCGACAATACAGTGACAGAGAATAAATAAATGACATATTGAAAGGGAAACTACACTAGCTGCGGGTCGTCTCGGAACAATGCAGCTCACCTATCTCCAAATCATCGTGTGCCATCTAATGCAAGATATACCTGTGGCAACAAAAATGCACAGAAGTGTAGTATGAGTACGTAATCAACATGTACTCAGTGAGTATCCGCCTAATCCCGAAGGGGTAGGGACGAGATGCCCAACTTCGACACTCACTAGAGGTCCATTAACAATATTCTATAAGTTGTAGGATAATCATGGATTTATATATAGAACTCTAGCTGTGAGACCAAATAAACAGGTAAACACCTTCAACATTAAATCGAGGGCTTCCCAAGTCTATTCATTTTATCTTATCGGTTTTTCATATAAGCCACGTAGGGCCATTCCACGCTTACCATTTTCAGTAACAAATAAACATGCGCAAATCACACCGAGCGACGGCCCGCTCCAACAGAAATGTAAACTGTGCACTGCCGAGGGTCGAGCGGCAAGAACCATAGAGTCATCTATTTTCACCGAGGCGTTCGCCCGTTCCATAAATAAACACATATCCTGCTCGCAAATCATCCATGCGATGCAGGCACACGTAAAGTACATGCTCAAGTAGGAAAATTAAGAGCTCTCATCGAGGATAATCCTCCAATAAAAACTTTTTCTTTTTAACATTTCAGGAAAAATTTTACATTAAACTCTCTTTTAAAATTCCTTTTACCAATTCAAGGTGATCTAAACAATTCAAACTATCAATGATTCACAGTAATCCAAATATAACATGCTTTCGAGTCCTAGACTACCCGGACAATAGCATAATTAGTAGCTACGCACGGACTCTCGTCACCTCATGCGTACGTAGCCCCCACAAATAGGAGCACATAATCAATTACTTCACCTTATGGGGTAAATTCCCCCTACAAGATTAGAAATGAGATCACCTCGCTCTGAAGATCCATAACCGGCATTCTATGTTCCTCCGAAGCCTTTGAACCAACGCACAATGCACCAAAACTAGCCAATTAACGACAAGCTAATGAGAATACACTAAAATACTCAATAACAAATTCAAATTATTACAATTCCCAGCTCTCGCCTAGTGAAATGACCAAAATGCCCTCGGCCACCGTTGCCCGGAATCCCGCAAATTTTCGAAGATAAATGGCTACCATGACCTTAGGAACTCAAATATATAATTTTCTCCTAGTTCCATACTCAAATTCGTTGCTAAAATCCAAGATTTATAATTTTCTAGGTTTTTCCACACAAAACCCCCAAATTTACACTAATACTTATGCTTAATTCCAAACATAATTGATATATTTAACTCAAAAGTGATGGGGATAACTTACCTCACATAATGACGAAGTTCCACTCTTTGGAGCTCCCCAAATCGCCCCAAGCATGAGAAATGAAGAAATGAACCAAAACACGATTTAAATTAACCTTACTACTTCAGTGATTTTTCGCTTCTGCGAGGCAACAGCACAGCGGTTACGCTCTGCGGACAAAAATTCCGTTCTGCGCGGTTCGCCCAGTTGCCCCCTTTTCCGCCTCTGCGATAACCACTTCCGCAGATGCGGGTCCCGCTTCTGCGGAACCGACCGCATCTGCGGTCCACGATCCTTCGCACAGGTCCGCTTCTGCGGCGTCCTCTACCTTTCTGCGGGCCGCTTCTACGGTCCCATTTCCGCAGAAGTAGGAGAATACCAGCAACCAGCAGACTCAGCCTTCCCAAAAATCCATTTTTCGATCCGCTTGACCACCCGGAATTCACCCGAGGCCCCCGGACCCAACCAATCATACCAACAGTCCCAAACACATTACGGACTTGCTCGAGGCCTCAATCATATCAAACAACGCTAAAATCATGAATTACACCCGATTCAAGCTTTATGAACTTTGAACTTTCCAAACTTCTATTTCCGATGTTTAACCTATAGATCACGTCCGATTGACCTCAAATTTTGCACACTAATCATATTTGACATTACGGACCTACTCTAACTTTCGGAATTGGATTCCGACCCGATATCAAAAGTCAAACCTCCGGTTCAAACTTCCACAAAAACCTTCAAATTTCAATCTTAGCCAAATGTGCTTCAAAATACTTACGGACCTCCAAATTCACTTCCGATCGCGCTCCCAACTCCAGAATCACCATACGGAGATATCACAGTCTCGGAATCCCAAACGGACATCGATAACACTGAAATGCACTTCAAGCCAAACTTATGAAATTCCTTCTAAAATGCTAAACTTCATCAATTGGCGCCAACACTCCCGGGTTATCCAAACACCCGAAGGATACGCCCAAGTCTGAAATCATCATACGAACACTGCTGGAACCTTCAGATCCTGATTCCGAGGTCGTTTTACTCAAAAATCCATTCCTAGTTCATTCTTTCAACTTTAAGCTCTCTCAAATGAGAGAATTCTCTTCTAAATCAACTCTGAACTTCCCGGAACTTAATTCCGACCACGCATTACAAAGAAATGAAGCCTGTCATGGCTCAGCCCGACTGCTGAACAGAGCGCATAGGACTCAAATGACCGGTCGGGTCGTTACATTCTCCCCACTTAAACAAACGTTCGCCCTCGAACGGTGCTAGACTATGCTGGAGTAGTCTCAATCATTGCTAACACTCGTGCACCTTCCGTGCTACACAACTCAGTTGAGCACATCAGCTCTGATCAAATTTGAAGATATTCCCTTTTTTTTAGGCAAATAAGCCTTAGGCCCAATTCCAACATCCAGAATTCTATGCCCCGACCTGCTTCCAACATACAATCACCAAATCATACCGACAATGCTTACCAACACTGACTGAATATCCTTGCTGAATTTGCACTTCCCTATTTTACTCACCGTGATCACGATAACATTCCTGTTTCAACTAGTAAAATCCACGATACCGGTGCTACCCATTGCCCACCATAGATACCAGGTCTACTCCCACTTTAGACCCGACAAACGGAAGAGATGGGAATTCATATAACTACCGAGTCTCAATCATTGAGTCTATACTTCTGGCAAGAAACATTACCTATTTCTGAACAAGTGGAGATCTGCTCCTTAAACTACTCTAATAGTCAGATTGCACTAATCCTGATTCCATGGGCTCACCTCACCCATACGGTACTAACTGCTCAGGCCATTAAGCACCCCCGGACATAATCAAAAGTCTCATGTAGATACCACAATGTGCCAATAGGCTGCCATTTTAAAATGCGATACAAAAAGAAAAATGAACTTCTGAAGGAATTATCTAAACTCCCGCACTAATACGGACTTCCCATTAGGAAATAGGAACATATACATAAACAGACTTGGAACTATACTGAACATTACGCTGTTGCGGCGCGCAACCCGATCATCCAAGACAACACTTAACCATGGCGGACGTGCCAAGCATTCAACAACATAACCATGGCGCGTGCCAACCGATCCCACGTAGAACATCACATAAGGAGGATTTACATGAGTGACTAATCTTGCTCATACAACAGCATACCAAATATCGCTCGTAAGCACGCTAAGTGCATAATACCACCTGAGGAGCATATAGCGTCATAAAGCTACAAACTCAGCACAACTAGGGTGCGGAAATACGGACTGAACTCTCAAGAGCCATTCTGTTCATAGTGCAATCATCTCTGCACGGATCTTCTAACACATAAGAAATTTCTCAAGCGTCTTCGCCAACTCTCACGCGCCACAACTCCATTCACTACATGGAATGTCTGACAATGAACTAACACCTGACATTACCCCAAAAGGAGCGCACATACTAAATGAAAATAACTGGCCGACATAGAGCCAAAATTCACATTTACACCCATTCCACCGACCTCAAGTCGATCCTGATCATATCAACTAAGCCAATAACCTTTCAAAGTCCATACTAATTTTTCCTCTTCTCATAATACACAAGGACTGCCATCACTAACCGGAGCGAACCTCCACAGATCCATAACCCAATTAAACAGAGTGCCCTCCGGGTCATAATTCTCAAATTAATGATATACCACAATCCTCTCATACTTGGTCTAGATCTTTAAATCAGTCAAGTGACTACGTGCACTTTTATGAAACCTGTGGACACTCCCTCACAATTACACATAAACAATTTACTTGGGTCTTACCTCCAACCCACTGACCGCACTAACGCTGAAAGCGATCAGAATCATTAACCATGATACCAAGCCCCCTTACCAGGCACCAATCTCAGGGGAGCTGAAAGATGCCAACTTATCCTCAACGCGAAGCCTGCACTTTCCTCGTCCATGCCGAGCCCTGACATCCTTACCAGCACACAGCTGCAACCTTGTATCTCACTCTTGAATTCCCAAGCTACTCACTGCACCAATGTGCCAACATACGATAGAACACGATTTTTAACATTAACATTTTAACACTTCATCATATAAGACCTTTCACTTAACTCACTTAAGGAGAAACATAGCAACGCACGGGCGATACTCATAATCGTAAAATATGCACACCACTCCAAGTAGTGGTCTAAGCCGCCATAGCCCTTCGGAATCTGCTTCCACACAAATCAGCAGTCCATAACAATAGAAGGCCTCTGAATAACATTATTTGCGGCGAGGCTGACAAGCCTGATAGTGCCATCACCAATCACTTACATAAACTCATCGATCACGCTGCAGAAACTGACTGGCAACACCAATATGCCAAATTCACTATGGGCAATCAACTACTTCTTCAATTACCTTGATTGCCTTAAAGATATCAATGATTCTTCCAGCGCATAACATACTCCCTCTGCACTCATCCCTGAGCGACTCGAATCACAGAGACCATGCTGGTCTCAATCCCATGAACTGACTCACATCTCTCAAATGCATACCGCAAGCCACAAACATCACAGAACGTCCTGAGTCTCCATTCGTAAGCTGCGTCTAAGCTTGATTCTCAACTGCGCCTATTAGCTCGACATCATTAAGTATTTAATACTTCATCTTTTGGAATTTTCACTAGGACCGCTGCTGAGAGCCACACTCGCTGACTTGGCCCTCAATATATACAATCTGAATCTTGCGAACCTACAGTTCGGTGCATCAATCGCCAGCTTTCTCGATATATCTTACCATATAACCCCAATTGATACTCCTAAACTCTTCCGACACACCTCATTCAATATCAACAATCCCCTTTGTTGCATATTCCCTAGTAGAACTCTTCGCCAGAAAGCCTCGCCAAAGCCACGCTGCAGACTGACTAACCTAGCGCTACACAGGAATAACCCCTCACCGCTGTAGAAATCACTCCCCCGGAATACTTCCAACGCGATGCTGCATGGAGTACACTTTACTAGCGACATCAATGTTGACCCTTCCCTGGGTCTGGGGCTCACACCCTCCCAGTTGCACAGGGTCCATTTTACCCCTCCTGTGAGACATCACTTATATCGCATCCGTTGCCGGCAACATCCTTCCAATTCGAAGTCTATGCCTGCATCTTCTTCACTTTCAAGCGCTCCTTTCCCGTTGTACTTAAATCTCCCTGCCGCATGATAGCTCTCTTCTACGGTCAATTCCGAATATGGCACCAATTAAGCCAAGGCAACTTAATATAACTCAAATCACTGCCCACATATCTCTCTCTTCAAGGTTACGTGCGTCTTCCATACAAGCCTCCATATGGCAGTTCTCGCCACTCTTACCTCACTTTGGCGGAGCTCATCCCACTAATTCGACTACTTATTTAATCTTTTGCTTCATTACCTGGCTTTAAACAATTTAAAAACTTCCGCTGACATTTCGCGCACACGCCACTTCTCATTCATTTTGCTGCTCAGTTGTGCCTTTAATAAAATCATCTTCAGAGAACTTGGAATCGACTCAACTTCTGACTAACTCTCCTCCAACCTCTTTCTCTTGGGATACCGATATCACCCAACTAACGGCTCCCTCTTTTACTCGAAAGCTATCCCCTGTCTATGCACATCATACATACTTAGGAAACTAACTGATTTCAAATCCTGCAACCACCGCAGCTCTTGCTTGCCGGTTCATCCTTCTGATAGTTGTTCTACTCCCTGTATTAATCTATTTCACCTCAATACCCTTACTCTTCCAAGCGCGTGAATTCGTAGCACGTATCAAATTCATCTAAACACTTACCATGATCGACATACGATCTGACTTCAATACGCCGACCGCGCCACGCCGCTCACGCGCAACTCCGGCCCACCGCACTTCTGATCCGGCATCACGCTCGACACACACATACTTAGTGCAGAGATAACACCTGTACCCGTACTCCACGCGTCACTGCTCATTCGCATGCCCGGAACTTACCAAGTTCCCGGACTCTCGTCAGCGCTCTACCCTCCTCCTACCACCTACCAGACACTGACTCGCATCCTTAGTTCGATTTACCTTTCCCATGGCCGGCGGGATAACGTACGAATACTCTTGTATACTGTACTGTATGTATAACCTCCTTGACATCATCACTGCCTGATATCGTGGACGGCAACATGCCTACAATTCATTTACTACTGCAAATAGTCATTCATTAAGATTGCGTGGCTAACTTGGCCTAGCCTCAACATTTTCACGACCCCACGCCGTCGCCGAACATACTCACGCTACTACGTGGCACTCAGTGACAATCCGCAATCTAACATACATCTGATCTATCTCCATACTAATCCCCAATCTTGATACATTATCATCTAACGACAGAACCCGCACAATAATCTGAGTCTCAGCTGTCATACCGGGAGAAACATTCACCGTAATCACACGTTCGTACACAGCTCTACATAGTACCAATCTACTGGTTCCTTATAATTTTCGCACTTTAGAACAAATGCGTGTTTGCGTCGCGTGGATTTGAAGTACATAAAAGAAACAAAGGCGATAAGCCTCTCCATGATAATCGAACCTCGCCCACGATAAGGAGATCAAGAATCGGAACAGTACTCCTAACAACCAACCGTAGGCCTTCTTCATCACTCTCCGGAGGTAAGTACAGACGTCCCCCGATATATCCGCTATTCGACACGAGATCATCTACTAGACTTTGGCCAATGACACGTGAGAGCCGACAGGTCCAACCTAGTGCTCTTTGATCCTCCATGACTTTGTCTACCACCAACCGAAAATCCATACTCAGGGTCGTGATCGGCGCACGCCGACACCTTTTTCAGCACGAG
The DNA here is from genome assembly GCF_001879085.1 of Nicotiana attenuata. Lineage (NCBI taxonomy): Eukaryota > Viridiplantae > Streptophyta > Magnoliopsida > Solanales > Solanaceae > Nicotiana > Nicotiana attenuata. The sequence continues at coordinate 75,957 of NW_017672445.1, read as the reverse complement.
CCAAACCCTACCATCTCAATCTACATTAAGTTCCTTATTATCATATTTTAAAATAAAAACATCTAAGAGTTTTTACCGCCATTCTTCTCCCATAGGGTAAAACAAATCTCCTGTTGTTAAACTCAAAGGAAGAAACTAATTATTAATACCAACACTCTTTCAAAGAAACCACCACTCCCAGAAACCCTCTCACTTGTGAACATCTACCCACATCTCGACCCATCTATTCTCGTACTCTACCACTCCTACCTCGTCTCCTCTCCTTCCAGCTCCCGCAACCCCTTCGTCAATCTCTGCCTCTTAACACTCCTCTCAAATCCTTTTTGCTATACTTAAGACTCTCACACCGGTCCCGTAACCTGCGGCCGCCTGCAGACTCCCAATCAATCCATACGCCACCCTTCACCGTTGTCTACTTCGCCACCTGCAGATCCTCACGCTCTGCTGCTCTCACGCTACGATCGCTACGATCTGCGATTGCTATGTCCTCACGTATCAGTCCGCCGATACCGTACCTCCACACCGATTGTTTACATCCCCATCCTATGCTCGTCCTCTTCACGAGATCAGCTTGTTGGTAGCTTAGGCAGACGCACATCACATCATCCCGTTGTCCACGAGATGGCTCCCTACGCCTAACCTGCTTATACACCCGCCTCCCGATTCCCGCTCCGATCCTCTGCCGCAGAGTCACGTACACACGCCGTAGCCCTCGAGATCACCCCCCCTTCGCCGCACGCGCACCTTCGCCTTCCTCATCTGCGTATAACCTCTCTCTCATCTCTCGATACGATCATCAAAGCGCCAGTCTCAAGCCTGTCACTGCTCGAGCTACTGGTGCAATGCCCTCTAGCGCTCAGCTCCTATCAGCACTGTACACTATCTGTAACTTGACCGGGTGCCGCATATGCTGCTCTATAAGGCGCACTGACACATACTGTCTCCTCCGATCCCCCTGGCCCTCCCATAGCGGCTACTCCTTTGCCTAACGTCCGGCGTGGCTTTCAATCATGAAGCGAACGTGCTCATGCCGGTGTCGATCGCAAATCGCTCCACCACCGTTTCACCCCGGCCCTCCATTCAACCTCTTCGCCACGGCCTGTCAACAAGTCGCATGAGCCACTAGTCTTGATATACGGAAAATAAAAACTTACAATATGCCGTCTTTGTCCGAAATACAGTGCGGACACATGAGAATATATATATATATAATAATATATTCACTAGCTGCGGTCGTCAGTCGAATATATCATAGTAGATACCTATTCCCAGAATCGATCCTCGCAATACTAGACTTTCGATACCTGTGCAACAAAAAATGCACCAGAAGTTTTGCTAGTATGACGTAGTCAATTGTACCTCAGTTAGTATCCCGGCCGTAATCCTGAAGGTATACAATGGAGCCAAACTTGGGGCAACTACAACTAAGAGTTCCGATTAACAATATTGCGTTACTAAGCGTTATCATAAATCACGAATTTATGAGTAGAAAGTCCTAACTGTCCGAGACCATAATACAACCATAAGATAAACACCTTCATAGCATAAATCGAGGAGTCCTTCCAAGGTCTATTCCTTCATATGCTTCATCTACGCTCCATTATTAAAGCCAACGTCAGGGCCATTCCACGTCTCCAATTTCAAGTGAACAAGAAAATCTATGTCACGCAAAATTCCATCACCGACCTTGGCGTGAGCGCGACCCGCTCCAACAGGAAATGCATGAAACTGTTGCAGCCCGACTCGAGCAGGCCCTCTCGTATCATTCCTGCCTGGGTAGTGTCTACCGCGTAGCAGCACGCAAATTCCATAGTTTTACTGAATCTATGTTGTCGTTTACCGAGGCGTTCGGCCGTTTCCATAAATAAACACATATCCTGCTCGCGAATCATCCATGCGATGCAGGCACACGTAAAGTACATGCTCAAGTAGGAAATTAAGAGCTCATCGAGGATAATCCTCCAAATAAACAACTTTTCTCTTTTTAACATTTCAGGGAAAATTACTATTAAATCTCTTTTAAAATTCCTTTACCAGTTCAAGGTGATCTAAACAATTCAAACTATCAATGAGTTCACAGTAATCCAAATATAACATGCTTTCGAGTCCTAGACTACCCGGACAATAGCATAATAGTAGCTACGCACGGACTCTCGTCACCTCGTGCGTACGTAGCCCCCACAAATAGGAGCACATAATCAATTACTTCACCTATGGGGTAAATTCCCCCTCACAAGATTAGAAAGGAGACTCACCTCGCTCCGAAGATCCATAACCGGCATTCTACGTTCCTCCGAAGCCTTGAACCAACGCACAATGCACCAAAACTAGCCAATTAACGACAAGCTAATGAGAATACACTCAAATACTCAATAACAATTTCAAATTATACAATTCCCAGCTCCGCCTAGTGAAATGACCAAAATGCTCTCGGGCCCACGTGCCCGGAATCCGAAATTTTCGAAGATAAAGGTTACCCATGACCTTAGGAACTCAAATATATAATTTTCTCCTAGTTCCATACTCAAATTCGTGGCTAAAATCCAAGATTATAATTTTCTAGGTTTTTCCACCAAAACCCCCAAATTTACACTAATCTTCATGCTTAATTCCAAACATAATTGATATATTTAACTCAAAAGTGATGGGGATAACTTATCTCAACATAGATGACGAAGTTCCACTCTTTGGAGCTCCCCAAATCGCCCCAAGCCATGAGAAATAAAAGAAATGAACCAAAACCACGATTTAAATTAACCTTACTGCTTCAGCGATTTTCGCTTCTGCGGACAAAAATTCCGCTTCTGCGGTTCGCCCAGGTTGCCCCCTTTTCCGCCTCTGCGATAACCACTTCCGCAGATGCGGTCCCGCTTCTGCGGAACCTAGACCGCATCTGCGGTCCACGATCCTTCTCACAAGGTCCGCTTCTGCGGCGTCCTCTACCACTTCTGCGGGCCGCTTCTGCGGTCCCATTTCCGCAGAAGCGGAAATACCAGCAACCAGCAGACTCAGCCTTCCCAAAAATCCATTTTCGATCCGTTGACCACCCGGAATTCACCCGAGGCCCCCAGGACCCCAACCAATCATACCAACCAGTCCCAAAATACATTACGGACTTGCTCGAGGCCTCAAATCATATCAAACAACGCTAAAATCATGAATTACACCCCGATTCAAGCTTTATGAACTTTGAACTTTCCAACTTTTATTTCCGATGTTTAAACCTATTAGATCACGTCCGATTGACCTCAAATTTTGCACACTAATCATATTTGACATTACGGACCTACTCCAACTTTCGGAATTGGATTCCGACCCCGATATCAAAAAGTCAACCTCCGGTCAAACTTCCCAAAAACCTTCAAATTTCAATCTTTAGCCAAATGGCTTCAAAATGACTTATGGACCTCCAAATTCACTTTCGATCGCGCCCCCAACTCCAGAATCACCATACGGAGCTATTCACAGTCTCGGAATCCCAAACGGACATCGATAACACTGAAATGCACTTCAAGCCAAACTTATGAAATTCCTTCTAAAATGCTAACTTCCACAATAGGCGCCAAAACACTCCCGGATTATCCAAAACCTAAACCGGGCATACGCCCAAGTCTGAAATCATCATACGAACCTGCTGGAACCTTCAGATCCTGATTCCGAGGTCGTTTATTCAAAAATCCATTCCTAGTTCATTCTTTCAACTTTAAGCTTCTCAAATGAGAATTCTCTTTCTAAATCAACTCTGAACTTCCCGGAACTTAATTCCGACCGCGCGTACAAGTCATAATACCTGAAATGAAGCTGTTCATGGCCTCCGACTGCTGAACGGAGCGCTAGGACTCAAAACGACCGGTCGGGTCGTTACAGAGTGGTTCCACAAGCTTGCCTACAAAGGTCAATCTATAAGTGATTCGGTAAGTTAAAGTAAAATACATCGGATATTTAGGTATAATTATTCGCAATTTAAGAGTATTAACTGGATAGAATGAATATATCCAGTACAACAGTTTTGTTTTTTTGCGCATAAATAAAGTATATGTTGTGATTGTACATGTTGTTATAATCGTTCTTTTTGTATTATTGACAGCATGTGGACGTCTTGTTTTACTATTTGAGGAAAAAGGGCAAATATGATCCTAATGTTGACATCAAGTTCACGAGTACAGATTATCTATTTGATTTGAAGATTAAGGCTCTGTATAAGAAGTTCATTGCATATAATAAAAACAGCCTTATTTTGAAACCTGAGCACGATATTGCCCGTTACATTCTTGGTGATGAAGTGCTTTGTAACAGCCCGTGGCACATCGTCGACCACATCTTATTCCCCGTAAATGTTGTATACAATGATTACTGGGTACTGACAATAATGTATTTCAAAGAAAGATGCATATTTCTTTATGACTCAAAGGAAGATGCATCTCACAAATCCAGAATTCGCAAAGAAGTAGACGCATATGCTGTTATTATCCCATACTTTTTGTGCGCTCTTGGTTTTTATGGCAAAAGGAATGACATCGAATTGAATAAGGGATCATACAAGGATAAGACAAAGGAAGAACCATTTGATGTTGTTATGATTGATGGTTTGCCGGTGCAGCAAGACGCTTAAGTCATATGATTAATATATTTGTATATTATACTTTTAGAGTACAACATAATTTTTTAGTGTGCAATAAATTTTTTTAAAGAAAATATTTGGTATGCTTAAAATGCAGCGAATCAGGGGTGCTTGTGGCGATGTTTGCGGAGTCTTCATATGTGGTCAAAGCGCGATAAAAAATGTGTGTGATATAACTGCTCAACGCATAAGGTTTGCATCGTTATTGTGGAGTTACGGAAGAATGAAGCAAGAACAGCTAGTCGTCAGCGAAGCAGAAGTCCCGATGAAAATTAAATAAAAGGGTCGTGTGGATATGAATAATTAGTAGCTTTACTACCTTATGTAGTACTGCTTTAGTTTCTTTCAGATGCATTTCATATAATGTTTTCTTTTACTCAACAAGTGGAGTTGTACTTTGGTTATAACTATCTTTAAGTATTACGTTTTGAGAAGTTGAATAATGTAATAGTGCAATTATGCTGTCAAGATATGAATGGAATTTATGTTTTATCCATATAACAGATTACTAATTGCAGAAGAATATGATACTTTCATGATGTCTTTTTACTTGTGTTTAGCAGCTTTGTATCCTTGATGAAACAAAGATTTATATTGTGCTAGTGCTATAGCACTTCCCAACCATTAGACTAATCACTTATTAGTATCTAGAGTATATGTTAATACATGGTATTGGATAAATTGTGATAACTCTGTCTACCAACAAAGCAAAAGGTATGGTAATATAGATTTCTTCCACGTATAATTATGTATGATGTATAACATGTATATATTGTACACTTAATAAGGAGTGTTTTTTTAAAGGTGTAAATTTTTCAAATATTTCACAGATCTACGGATAAATTATACCCTCAATAACATGTTGTAACTAAACCAAATTTCACCTGATTGCAGATTTTGCAAATCTTCATACTAAACCAAAAACAAGCCTATATATGAAATACGAATTTTCAAACATACATTAGTATGAGCTTTTTTGAAGTAAATCAGTGAAATTATACCGTGTAGAATCGTTAATCTACGACAGCAGCACTTTAACAGAAGTTAGTTAAAAAAATCTTTGCCAACATATAAGCTGTCTCTTCACTCTGTTACCTCCGTTGCATATAAATATACCAAAAACGATTCTATATATATGTAGTATTGATGGAACACTCTGTTACATCTTTTCCATGTGTACACCTTCTAGCTTGTATTGTTCCACAAACCTACGATTCACATTACCATATTAAACATTAACAACCTCGGATTCCCAATCACTGTACATTCTGCATTTGGAAATTTTTTTCCCTTTTACTTGTTAGCAAATGTATCTTACTCCCCATATACTAGTGCCTCCAATGGAAGATCAGTCACTCAAAAGCAATTCAGGGCAAAATTATCTCACACTCATATTTCACTGTAATCCCATGGCAGCTCATGCCATTCAATATTGATACTACAGTCGGAAATATATCAACATATAAACGAGAATTATTGATACATAGAAGTCAATATCTATAACTATCTATGAACGAGAATTATTGATACAGAGAAGTCAATATCTAGAACTATAAAATATTGATATGGATAAAATTGAACTATGTGTTTGTGCCGTCAAATTTAGTCATTGCCATCTATTTTTATTTTTGCACAAGGGCAATATTCAATCAACTGATAGAAGACATAAGAAGTTAATATGGAAATAGCAACATTTATATTAGCCCAATCGATCTGTCATAATACTTAATGCATTTTTTTTTATTAAACTTTGTTTAAGCTTGAACAAAGCTTCTCCTTAGAGATATCACTAGCAGACTAGCATAAGAGCTAAACACATTTTTTTGGAGGATTCCTGCAGGTTTTTCTGTTGTGACCTTGTTGTCCACACAAACCACATGTAATGTTACACCTTTTTTCCTGGAACTCACCAGCACCTTTGATTCTCGACTTCTTTGGCCTGCCAGGTTTAACTCTTACATTTGGTGGCTTAACCGCATCCCCTAAGACATCTACAAGAATTTCTCATTGACTTTCGTCAGGAATTGGTTAAACCGGAAATTCATAGGTCTTCAGCATGTAATCCTTGCTACAGTATACCGAACAATATTTGTATTCATCCATGTGGTATTTTGTCATAATCGCCAACGCATGCTCGCATGGTATCACATCCAGTTGGAACCTTTTGCAACTACATTTTCTTTCCCGCATGCACACCACAAATCGCCTCCTATCATGTACGACTGTATACAAGTGTTCATTTGATGGAGTAATCTACATTATACCAAATAATACCAAACCAGTTTTTAGCACACATTCAACAAAGGCATTATAAGAATGGCGCATCAATCATAAAAAACAGAGAGCAGTAGTAATTGATTCCTCAAAAACCAAGATCAGCATATACTTTCTAGCATCTGAAATTCAAAGATAGCTGATAGCCCCATACAAGTATTTCAATGACTCCAAAATACATCTCGAAGGAGTTTCACACTATAAGCATGTATACCAGTGAATGGTGGACATATGAACAAAGCAGAAAATTTCAAAATATCTCAAAAATATTCTTTCATAAGAGGGCAACAGATAGGATAAGACTTTCTAATTCATATCCAGAAAACTAAATAAGCACTGTTGCTTTGTTCGATGCTTAAGATAATCCATATTTCACTGTATAAGTTGTATACCAATGATTTCATTATATGTGGTATACATAGTATATTACATTCAATCAAATATATAATAACATTTTTTACATTACACTCTAATATCAGTATATATTCTAACTTTATACCTTATATGTCAATTTAACTTACCGTCATGCTTCTCGACGCAATGATTTTTTCCCTTAGCAATATTTCATACTTTGTGCTAAGTGTTGTACCAGTTGCCAGTGCTCCGTTTCTGTTTGTGTTATTCCAAGCCGCAACCAGCTTCATCAAGTAGTCAAGCAGATCGTAGATAGGTAGATCCCTCGCCGCCTTATTCGCTGAATTCATGGTTCCGCAATATTTGATGTCATCACCATGGACTTGTTAACCGTTGAATGCGCTACCGACCACCTATCATATCCAATGTCAAATAAGTATTCTATAACTCTCCCATCAAGATTACATATTTCTGACATGTATTGGTTGAATTCCTCAATTGTGTATGCTTTAGCCATAGCAAAAAATAAGGGCCTTATTTTCTTTTGGCTCTTCTTGAACCTCAACTTTATGTTGTTCCATAGATGGAATATGCATACACAATGAGGCACTTCAGGATACACAACTGATGTTGCCTTCAAATGCTTTCATGCCTGTCAGATACGATGCACATTCCTTCCCTTATACCATATGTTTCTCGCAAATTCCGGAAGAACCACTCCCATGATGCATCATTCTCCGAATTAACCACAGCATACGGGAGCGGAAATATTTTACCTTATTGAACATCACAAAATTAACTTTATTTAAAACGTAAATTATACAACATATCAAATACGATAAAGAATATTTGTTCGATAAAAACGAGGATATGATAAATTATACATGATTTATACTAAACTACATGTTGAAGCTGTGATACCATCAAAATATTCAGGGTATTTAGGGTATAATTTATACACAGTTATACATACGTGTAATTATACTTGAAATCATTTCTACCTATGAATGTTTACATCAACTCACCTGCTGCATCTTGTGTGCAGGCCGTTAGTAAGGTCCCTCTGTATGTTGATTTTAGAAAGCTACCATCGACAACAACATTAGGCATGCAATACTCCCATCCTTTAATTGATGAGAAGAGTGCTACATATACATATAAGAAGCACCCGTCATCTGACCTTTCCAACCTTGTCACTGACCCAGGATTTGAATGCATTAACATATTCAAAAACCTTGGCAGCTTATTATACGAATCGCTTGGTTTGCCTCTCAACATTTCAAAAGCTTTTTTTCTCGACCTCCATGCTTTCATATAGTTCAAATCAACTCCATAATCCCTCTTGAGGTCACGTTGTATTTCTGCTAGAGTATACTCCAACTTTGGATCATCTAACTTGTTCATTATCAAACTTCCAACGAGATCAGAGGTAGCCTGCCACTGTGAAAATAATCTCGAATTATTTCCACATGTGTGAACTTTTTCAAACTTTCTCACCTTAAATATATTCGAGGTGTTTAGGCTTGATGCTTTAAGATTCCATGAGCATTGATCATCCACACATACAAGATAATACCTGCAGTATAAATACATTAATTACTTTTTTGGTTTCAAATATAAAAATTAATTCACTAACTGGGTAAAAAACTCGAATGTATTAACTCACAGCACATATAAATCATACACATGCCATTTCATGTATAATCTGTGCATATAATCTAAACCATCGGTTTAATCTTTTTACACAAATATTATACTAAATTTATACCATTTAGTTGTATTATTCGGTAATATAGCGTTACTAAATACTAAATTTACAAGACATTAAGTTCACTTCATACAATTATCTATATACATGTATCGTCAGCCGGCCATATCAAACATATATTCAGTGAAAGGTCGAAAAGATTACCACTATTATTTTTAAATTACAACTTACAAAGAATATCCTACAATTGTATATAATCATTCGTTAACTTTACAAGTACCTTGTTTTATTTGAACGATCAACCTTTAACTGGAACTTCTCTCGGATTGCAAGATGTTTCATAATGTTTTGCAGTATATCCTTGTTTTTGTACAGCTGCCCTTCATTAACCTCTTGATGTGTACTGATTCCGATTATACACTCTTCATCGATCTGCATAACATCATAGTCCTCTTTGTTTCCGGAATTAATCCATTCAACCGTTTCCAGATTGTCAACCATTGACAAATTCTGAAAAAGATTGGAGTTTGCCTTGTTAACAACTGGATTCGCGCATGTACTATCGTTATCCTACTTTTTAAATATTATACACAATGGATAATCAGTGAAAGATAAATTTTTGCTTTTCAACTCCATGTACAAGCCTAAACTCCTGTCGTCGTATATTTTCATCGGTGGAAAATTCTCTTTCACGGAATATCCAATATCCATTGTATCAATTTGTGCGCCGACTGCAAGTATCTTTGATATCTCCGAACGAATCAATTTAAAATCCCATTCCATACTGATCACCACCCCATCGACGCTAAAATTCTTAAACCTGTGTTGCATATCCCATTGACCGCTATGTTGAACCAAAATTGTGATTCTGTTATCCATGGCAGAAGAAGTATACATGATCTTTCTGTTGTTTGCTTCGAATTATATGGTTCCCATCTCTTTATATAATGCTATATTGGCATATGGAATAATTGGAATGCGTCAGTTGAGTCTAAGAAGATTGGCTGACAGTAATAACTAATTTTCTTAATTAAGTAGAAGTATGTAACTGAAACCGTTTAAGAATATAAAGTAGAAGCGTGATTGAAGTTACCATGTTTAAGGGGTTTTGGCTAGGAATATAAATATTTTCTTGCCTTATGTGTAAAAGACCTAATGCTGCTATATATCCGCAAATATTCCTACAATTTTGCCTAGTAGTTACACCGTATACCCCCTTTCAAAAACTCTTAACACATTATACTTCAATTATAAAATTACATGTAATACACATCAAATAATTACCCCACATACCTATTTAGTTAATGGACAATAATTATCTAATATATATGTCCCCTTAATTAACGAAAACTATATATACAAAGCAAATCCATTGAAAATCTTACTCCATCCGTTTCAAACTTGGACCAAGATTAAAGAATAAAAAAAGATTATCCATTAAATTATTTTTCTTACTATGGGAACCTTTGTCATTATAGAAGTTTATCTTCTTCTATAAAATATAATATTTACAGTAAACTAATCATTGTATACTATTAAATAATGTTAATATTCCAAGTAAAATAATATATACACAATAAATATAAATAAAAGTATGTTTGATTTGAATATTATATTTCAATTTAGAATATTGTGATATATTTGGTTTGAATACTATATTTCAAATTAGAATATTATGGTATATTTGATTTGAATATAGTATTCCAAATTAGAATATTGTGATATGTTTAGTTTTTAATATTGTATTCTTTATTAGAATATTATGGTGTGTGGTTTGAATACTATATTCTTCATTAATCAATTGTAATTTGGCATGTTTGGTTTGGATAATGTCCAAAATTAAAATATTTTGGTATGTTTGATTTGAATATTGTATTCTATTAGAAAATTGTGGTCTATTTGATTTGAATAATGTATTCCAAATTGGAATATTATGAAATGTTTGATTTGAATATTATAACTTTAATTAGAATATTGTGGTGTATTGGTTTGAATAATATATTCTAATATTTCTATAGTTAGATATTGTATCACAAATTAAAATATTTTTACATAGATGTAAGAGAAAAATAAAAAAGATGAAACACTTCTATCTAACAAATAAATGATAAAGAGGTATTGTCTTGTACAAAATAAATGTTCTATTTTCATATTCTTCCTCCTTCTGCACCCACAGGTCATAGGAAGGGCTTCGAGAGGGTTGTTTATTTGGAACATGAAATCATTGGGTATCACGACCCGGATTCCCCACCCTCGGGGGTCGTGATGGCGCCTACTAATAGGAGCTAGGAAAGCCAACTTAATTAACCATTATAATTAAACACCTGACCCCTTTTAACAATTAACCGCATTAAATAAAGGCGACGAATTAAATCATAAGCGGAAGACTTAAATGTAGATAAAAGATCGATAATACAGAAGTTCCAACACATATATCTCTACCCCGGGACTGGAGTCACATACTCACAAACATCTAAGGAGTACTACATACAAAGTCTGAAAGAAACATAATCTGTTTATCTCGGGTACAATGAGATGACAGCCAAATGTAAAGATAGAAGGGAGACGTCGGGCCTGCGGACGCCTGCAAGCTACCTCGTGTCTCTCTGGACTGAAGGTTCGCCCCTGTGCTAATGCTGCTGCTGCTGCTCAATACCTGGACCTGTGCAAAAATGCACAGAGTGTAGCATCAGCACAACCGACCCCATGTGCTGGTAAGTGCCTAGCCTAACCCCGGCGAAGTAGTGACGAGGCTAGACTGGACCTCACATAAACCTGTGCAATTATAAATATACAGCAGAAATCGAAGTACAAGGCAACTAACAGTATAGGAGGGGAAACATGCTGTGGGGAGCTAACAATATTAACAGTAAATCCAAAGTAATCAATCTAGGTGCAAATTTAAAATTTAAGGCGAACAAGAAACTAATACCAACACTAAACACATTTGCATCAATAACTGTTGCGGCGCGCAACCCGCCCTAAACTACATTTCAACACTGTTGCGGCGTGCAACCCGATCCACAATTATCACTGTTGCGGCGTGCAACCCGATCCACAATTATCACTGTTGCGGCGTGCAACCCGATCCACAATTAACATTGTTGTGGCGTGCAACCCGATCCGTAATGTATACCTCTCAACCTTCCCCAAGCAACAGTCACAAATAAAGGGCAGGGGAGTAAACAAGTATTTGGAAGGAAATCCCAACAAGGGTACACAAACAACCAATAACAACCATGCAAGAGTAAATCGTTATTTCTCTTTTTCTTTCATTTTCATATCCTAGCTCTCATTAGCACTCGTGTCAAGCTCTAAGGCATTTCTCATTTTATATGCTCTCACCATTTGTATTTCAGACCGAGCCAATGCTCCACGAAGTTCTACAATCACAATATCTTTCACAAGGTGTTTACCACGTATAGAAGCCATCAATGACATGGAAGGCATAACAATATCCAAACAACCCACATATAAGGACTCACGGTCATGCTAGACCCCAATGTATAGGAACTCGTCACCATGCCTATACATCGTACTCGATCATTTAGCAATTAGCAAACAAGACTCGACTCCTATTCCCTCAAGCTAGGGTTAAACCAAACACTTACCTCAACTTCCACGGCCAATACAATCCTCCACAATCGCTTTCCCTCTCGAGTTCGGCTCCAACTCAACCAAATCTATGCAATAAGGACTTCATGTTATCAATATGTGCTAAACTATTTAAACCCCATGACTAATTATGGCTTTTTCATCAATTTACCCCAAAAGGTCAAAAATGCCCCCGGGCCCACATGGTAAAACCCGAGGTTCGAACCAAAACCCGTTTACCCATTCCCCCATGAACTCAAATATGTAAGTTATTTTGGAATCGGACGTCGAATTGAGGTCCAAAACCCCCAAATTTTAGAAAACCTAGGTTCTACCCTAAATTCCCAATTTCCCCATTAAAATTTTGTTTTGAAGTTGAAATTATGTTTAAGGATGTTAAGGAGTTTAGAAAATCAGTTAGAAATCACTTACCAATCGTTTTGAAGAAGTGGAATCGTTTGGAAAATCGCCTCTTATGCTTTGGGTTTTGAAAAAGTGAAAAATGACTGAAAATCCCGACTTTATATACTGTGCTGAAGACTGGCGCGGACCGCACAAAAATGCACTGCGGCCGTGCCGAGGAAGGGAAGAAAAATGACTCTCTGAACCTACCCAGCGCGGACCGCACTGATTTGGTGCGCGACCGCGCTGGTTGAATGGACCCAAGACCCACTCTCTGAATCTCCCAGCGCGGACCGCACTGATTTGGTGCGTGGCCGCGTTGGTCGACCTAGAGTTCACTGGCCCTCTGAACCTAGCCACGCGGACCGCGCAGAAATGCACTGCGGCCGCACAGCTTCCAGCACGGACCGCGCGGAAATGACCGCGGCCGCGCTGGGGGCCTGCAACCCCTGAACCTGCAACCATCTGCTATTTTTTTTAGCCTAAGACCTCCCGGGACCTACTCAAAACTCACCCGAGCCCTCGGGGCTCCAAACCGAACATACATATAAGCCCAAAAAAAAAACATCCTACGGACTCATCCGTGCGATCAAATCGCCCAAACAACATCAAAATCATCAAATTAGGCCTCAAGACCCAGGATTCCTTCCAATTTCCATGAAACATCAATTTTACCGCTTCTAGCTCAAAACACGTCAAATGACGTCCAAATCTTACCAAACTTCACAGCAATTGCTTAACTCATATTTAAGACTTGTGCCGGGCGTCGGAACCAAAATACGAGCCCAACAACACAGTCTTCTAAACAAATAACACTTTCCCATTCTTTAATTATTTCCAGAAAACAATTCCACACAAAAATTCATTCCTCTGACTCGGGACCTCGGAATTTGATTCCGGGCACACCCCCAAGTCTCGTATTTTCCTACGGACCCTCTGGGACTGTCGAATCACGAGTCCGGGTCCGTTTGCCGGAAACGTTGATCGAAGTCAAACTTAATCAATTAAAACATCAGAATTTATTATTTTTCTCACAAATTCATATTTAAACGTTCCGGCTACACGCCCGGACTGCGCACACAAACTCGAGGCAACCCCCAAGTGAGGTTTTTACGGCCTCAGAAATACAGAGCGAGTAGGAATACAGGTGATGACCCTTTGGGTCGTCACATTGGGGTTAGATGTTTCGTGCAAATTTGTAATCCTAATTCTTTGGGATGATGGAGTGGTTTAAGGGATTTATCAAGTTGGAGTGAGAGATAATCTAATCCCTTAAAAGGTGGAATTTATTTAATGGGATATAAATATATTAAAGATGTAAAAAGTAAATAAAGTTTTATAAAATAAGTATAAAAAGTAAAACAAATATTTTAAATATATATGAAGTTAACCGATGTTCTCAATGGGTATACCGCGTAAATTTCCTCATATTAATAAGCGGTCCAAAAATTGGCCATTCGGTGCCATTTTCACTTCACCAACTTAGGAATGCATTTCCTTAGCCCATTGCCCAAAGCCCACGACTATTATGGGTTGGGCTGCCACTCTAGCAACAGTAGAAAGAGAGTCCATTGTTTCGGCACCTGTCTTTAAAAGTAACCACTGTCCTAGAGTGATTAGTTTTCAAAAAACAATTCCAGGTACTAAAAAGTGGCTATTTATGATTTTTTGTGTGTAATAATTTTCCCCAGCAACACGGATGGTATTAGAATTTACCAGTCAATAATTCCGAGAACTCATAATTTGAATCATAATTAATTAAAACGTACTGTTTCTAGCTTTACCAGGAAACTAGAAATGAAAGGCAAGTTTCATAATTTTATACGAAGAATTAATTCAAATAGTTGTCCACTTAATCTCTTAAATTAAAAAAATAGCTATCGAATGTATAATATGTATATAATTCATGTATAATATATGTATATATATATTTATATACCGACTAATGCATATATGTATAATTAATAAAATGACGTATATGTACCGACAAAAAAAAATTGAACATTTAATCTGGCCGCTATTTGGGTAACAATCCCATTTTATATTTTTCCTTGATTTGTCTAGAAGATGAGGAAAGAAGTTAAAATAGAGAGAATTATTTTCTTTTGGTCTCACATGTGGAAAGTTTAGTTGTCCCTTAAAATTTATTTTCTTGATGTATTAAGTCTTTGTAACTTTTATTGTAAAAATTGCACGGGGCGCCCTATTTCGGCGCCCTTTTTTAACCTGTAGCCGCTTTGTCTTTCTGTTTGCATCCGTACCCACTTTTTAAAAAACTTTAGCTTCCCTTTCTCCTCCCCTTCTCCTTCTTCATTTTCTAATTGTCTGGAAACACAACTCCGTGAGGACTGAGGAATGATATGGTCATACCATTGATCAGAAAAAGGCACCAATTTTTATCCAACAAAAATCAACAACACGAAAATCAAATATGTTGTAATATAGATAAAACATAGAAACCGTAAAGAAAATGGAGAAACTGATCATCAGCGATCAGAGATTCAAATGTTAAAAAAAAGTTTTCGCAAACGAAATAACATAACAACAAAGCATTTATTTTGCAATAAAAACAGAACGCAAAATCGGATGCATTAGATGATCACAATACAGTTAATTAGATGTAACTGTATCTTCTCGGTGTCCTGAGCTGAAGTTAATTAGACAAAAACTTCAGCTATAGAGCTGAAGTTTTTCAGTTACAACACAAAAACTTCAGCTCTAGAGCTGAAGTTTTCTAGTTACAACATAGAAACTTCAGCTCTAGAGCTGAAGTTTCCGGTTACAAAGACAAAAACTTCAGCTCTAGAGCTGAAGTTTTTATTTTATAAGTGGCAAACTTCAGCTCTAGAGCTGAAGTTTTTCGGTTACTAAACAAAAACTTATAAAATAAAACTTCAGCTCTAGAGCTGAAGTTTTTATTTTATAACTGGCAAACTTCAGCCCGGTTACTAAACAAAAACTTATAAAATAAAACTTCAGCTCTAGAGCTGAAGTTCGCGAGTTACAAAACAAAAACTTCAGCTCTAGAGCTGAACTTCAGGCCCGGCTACTAAAATGCTGAAGTTTTGTGTGATTGCCTTTGCTATTTCAGCCCCGTGTGCTGAAGTTATGCGAAAAAGCGGGTACGCTTGCAATTTTTTTTGTAAAGCGGACACAGGTTAAAATGTGGCACAAAAAGCGGGTATAGATGCAAATGCCCCACTTTTATTCAAGACAACAAGCCAAGAGACAACTAACTTGCTATGTTTATAAAAGGAAGGGCCCAAACATATTAACTCTTGTTCGAAGAGACTCTGATCTATTTTTCTCTTTTTGTTTTAAAATTTGATCTTTACCCTTTCACTTTCACTAAGCAGACAAATCGTGGTATTTACGTTGTCAAAGATTTAAATATCCTTTCGGAAAATTTCAGTTTTTTTTTTTTATTTCAGGGAAAAGGTAAATATCACTCCTATTTATTTTTTCTTCCTTTTTTAATGATAACACAAAAAGTCTTCTTGACGTTAAATGTTTGGTTTTCTTGGATGACTTTTACGCCCAAAAACAAATTAAAATTCTCTTCCCCTATTTTTCAAAGATACTCTTTGACATTAGGTTATTCTCGTGATGTTAACCTCAATAAAATGAACCCAAAAACCTGTCTTATTAGTTGACGCTATTAACAAACCAACATCGTAACATAAGGTAAAGATAAGACAATTCGGGTGTGTTTGGTATAACCGAAAATGTTTTCTGTGGAAAATGTTTTCCAAGAAAATATTTTTTGGAAAATAATTAGTAATCTTATTCATTTTCCAGTGTTTGGTATGCAAATTAAGGAAAATGACTTCTCAAGAGTATTCATAAATAATTTAGATATAATAAACATGAAGCTATAAACTTTCAAATCAACAACCTTCTGAACCCACAAATTTCATAAACTTTCGAAACTGCTAAATTTCGAACCCGTAAACTTCCAAACACATAAACCTCCGAACTCATACTTTGGAACTTGTAAAATTTTGAACCTTAAACCGATAAATAAAAAAATTAAAACTGAAAAATATATTTAAGAAATTTTTTTTCGGGGGGGGGGGGGGGGAAGGGGGTTGTGCAGAAAACGAAAAACATAAATTTAAATTACAAAAAAAATTGTAGCGGGGGTGGGGGTAGGGGGGTGGGTCGGGGGTGAGTGGTGCAGAAAAACGAAAAAAAGAAATTTGAAATTACAAAAAAAATAAGGTAAAAAAAATAATTTTTTTTAGCGGGGGTAGGGGGGGGGTAGGTAGGGTGGGTAGGTAAAGAAAAACGTAGAA
>NW_017672445.1:22374-58689 GCF_001879085.1 Nicotiana attenuata | reverse complement strand
GTCGCTTTCGTAAAGAAACATGTCAGGATGGGTTTGGAAACCAAAAACCAAATCTGAATCTAGCAATACTAAACCTCTAGGACCCAGGCAAGCTTGGGTACCTAAAAGAAAGTATTCACTTTGTTTTGCAGGAACACCACAGATAAGCCGCAAAGGAAAATGGTATCTAGACAGTGCGTGTTCCAGTCATATGACAGGTGATAAAAACCTGTTCAAAGAAGTCACACAAATCGATGGAGGAAGTGTTGAATTCGGGGATGACTCAAAAGGCAAAATAGTCAGTACTGGAAGAATTCCCTTTAACAACAACTATGACATCTCTGAAGTTTATCTGGTTGATGGCCTCAACTATAATCTCTTGAGCATAAGTCAGCTTTGCGACTCAGGATATGAGGTAAATTTTAAGAAAACAGGATGTGCTATTGAAGACGAATCAGGTAAAATAGTTCTAATGTGTATATTCTTGATAGTTTTGAAAAAATAAGTGGTCATATCTGCTTATCCTCTATGTCTGATGATCCATGGTTGTGGCATAGGAAACTCGGTCATGCTAGCATACATTTGATAGAAAAATTATCTAAATATGAGTTAATTGTTGGTCTTTCTAAACTGAACTTCTCTAGAACTCATATCTGTGATGCATGTCAAATGGGTAAGCAAACTAGAAACTCTTTCAAAAACAAAGATATTGTATCTACCTCAAAACCTTTACAACTACTTCACATGGATTTATTTGGGCCTACTCGAGCTGCTAGCATAGGAGGAAAAATATATGCTTTTGTTATTATAGATGATTTTTCACGTTTTACTTGGGTAATTTTCTTATCTCATAAGGATGAAGCATTAAGAAATTTTGAAGTTTTTTGTAAGAAGGTTGAAAGAGAAGGGATATGTATTTCAACAATTCAGAGCGATCATGGTGGAGAATTTGAAAGCAGAGCATTTGAAGACTTCTGCAATGATCAAGGATACACACATAGTTTCTCTGCACCACGCTCACCACAACAGAATGGAGTTCTGGAACGAAAAAATAAAACTCTCCAAGATATGGCAAGAACCATGTTGCTAGATCATTCACTACCAAATCACTTCCGGGCAGAAGGCGTAAGCACATCATGTCATATTCTAAATCGATGTCTCATAAGGCCCATTCTGAAGAAGACTCCTTATGAACTGTGGAAAGGTAAACGTCCCAATATCAGCTACTTCCATCCCTTCGGAAGTAAATGTTTTGTTCACAATAACGGTAAGGATAATCTTGGAAAATTCGATCCAAGAAGTGATGAAGGTATTATCCTAGGCTATTCCTTAAATAGTAGATCTTTTAAAGTATATAATAAATGCACACTATGTGTGGAAGAATCAGTACATGTCATATTCGATGAAAATAATCCCTTGGTCGAGAAAGGAGTTACTGCAGGTAATGAAGATCAAGCTCAAGAACTTCAGGAGATAAGCAAACCTCAAGAGTCGACTGACATATCTGCTGCAACAGAGTCAACTGGTGAAGACAGCAGTAATGTACCAGAACAACCAACCAAGTCGATTGTCAATATAGTTCGTCCAAACGAATGGAGAAGCAAGCCTGAATATCCTCAAAAATTCATTATTGGGGATCCACATGAAGAAATGAAAACAAGGGGAGCTCTCAAAAAGAAAACAAATGTTGCATTAATCTCTCAGATTGAGCCAAAGAAGATAGAGGAAGAACTAAAAGACTCAAGTTGGGGTCAAGTTATGCAAGAAGAACTAGATCAATTTCGTAAGAATCAAGTGTGGAGTCTGATACCCAAACCTGAAAATGTTTCTGTAATCGGAACAAAGTGGGTCTTCAGAAATAAATTGAATGAGGATGGAAAAGTCATAAGAAATAAAGCCAGACTGGTTGCTCAGGGGTACTCACAATAGGAAGGAGTCGACTATGATGAAACCTTCGCTCCAGTAGCTCGCTTGGAATCCATACGAATCCTTCTGGCATACGCATCATTTAAAGGGTTTAGACTATTTCAAATGGATGTTAAAAGTGCCTTCTTGAATGGATTCATTGAGGAAGAAGTTTATGTAAAACAACCTCCTGGGTTTGTAGATTCAGAATTCCCATATCATGTATACAAGCTCACTAAGGGGTTGTATGGACTAAAGCAAGCTCCACGTGCTTGGTATGATAGACTGAGTTCCTTTCTTGTTGATCGTGGCTTCACAAGAGGTAAAATTGACACTACCCTGTTTATTAAAAGATCATCGGAAGGTAACCTCATCATTCAGATCTATGTTGATGATATTATATTTGGTAGTGCTAACCCTCTTATGTGCAAGGAATTTTCAAATCTCATGCAAAGCGAATTTGAAATAAGTATGATGGGTGAGCTAACGTTCTTTCTTGGACTACAAATTCACCAAACTGAAGGAGGAACTTTTATATGTCAGACCAAATACACAAAGGAACTGATTCAAAAATTTGGTTTGAGCAATGCAAAATCAATTGGCACGCCTATGAGTCCTTCCACAAATCTAGATAAAGATGAGCAGGGAATTCCTATTGATGAAACTAAATATCGTGGAATGATTGGATCATTACTATACCTGACAGCAAGTCGACCGGATATTATGTTCACCGTATGTAAATGTGCCAGGTTTCAGTCAGCTCCCAAGGAATCACACATGTCCGCAGTAAAAAGAATTATTCGTTACCTTATTGGGACTGTGTCCCATGGACTATGGTATCCTCGCTCCAACTCTTTTAAATTAGAAGGTTTTTCAGATGCTGACCTTGCAGGTGATAAGGACGACAGGAAAAGCACAAGCACTACATGTCAATTACTGGGAAAGGAATTAATATCTTGGAACAGCAAAAAACAAGCTTCAGTTGTACTATCCACTACTGAAGCTGAATACATTGCTATAGGACAATGTTGCGCACAACTATTATGGATGTCTCATCAATTGGGTGATTATGAACTTTTCTTTAAGCCTATACAAATTTTCTGTGATAATTCTAGTGCTATTTGTCTTTCAAAAAATCCTATGCATCACTCGAGAGCAAAGCATATAGATATCAAGCATCACTTCATTAGAGATCATGTTCTTAAGGGTGACATAGAGATATCTTTTGTTGGAACCACTGATCAGCTAGCTGATATTTTTACTAAACCTCTATCAGAAGAGAGATTTTGTGAATTAAGAGATTTACTTGGCATTACGTGCTTTACTAATAAGTTTTAGGACCTATGTGTACTATTATAATTTTACAGGGTAATGATTGTCCTTCACTCATGCATTAATTACCCTCCGTCTCTTTTCCCTCTCTTTTCTCTTCTTTCGCATCAGTTCGTCGTTCAAAGTTGGAAAGCCAATCATCACGTCCCTTCAACTGACAACTTTTCCTTTTCTGTACTCAACCGCCAAAAATCTCTTCTTAAAGTAGAAAACCCTTTTCAATCACTCTCATCCTCATCCTTTCTCCAAACCTCCGTTCAACCTCTTCCCCTTCAATGGCTAAGCACCCCANGAAAAATCCATCTGCCTCTACCAGAAAAACGCACCCGTTCCAAAAGCAAAACCCCCCAACTACTGNTGTCCAGATTTTGTTAACAGGTTATTTTGTGAAACTGTCCAGAATTTGGACCAAAATGGTGTTGTAAAAGTGTCCAGATTTTGACATAACTGGTGTAGTGAAAATGTCCTGATTTTACACTAAAATATTGTCAAATTGTCCAGATTTTGCCACAAAAAAGGCCTTTGTGAAAGTGACCACATTTTGACATAAGTGGTGTAGTGTAAATGTCCACATTTTAGACCAAAATATTGTAACACTGCCCAGATTTTGGCACAAAAAGGCCTTCATGAAACTGTCCAGCTTTTAGGTTGGGAATGGAGTTGGTAAATTGTCCATACTTTTTGACATAAATATGTTAATTATCCCATAACATCAACTAATAATACACAAAATTCATCACAAAAGAACTAACAACTTCTAAGATTAAATTGACTAATATAAGCTCTAATTTAAACGGTTACAAGCTCATAACTTGGAATTACATTAACTAATTCTTGACAACTAATATATTCGAATTACATTAACTAAGATTACAAGGTCTAATATAAAAGGTTCGAAACAACATACATAACACCTTCTCATCCAATTCCAGACGACAATAAAATTGACAACAAAACATATTCATTAGCATCATCAACAAGATTCATCAACTTTCACTTCATCATCGACGCCACAACAAATCCAACAAAAAGTGCCCATGAGATCATAAGCATCATCCTCGTCTTCAAAACCTTCTCTTCCAATTTCGTAACTTTTGCAGCTTCAGCTTTGTGTAGAGCCTTCAGGGCAATTAATTCTTCTTTCAATTTATCCCTATCATCTTTAATAGCTTCCCAAGATGATGTTACATCTTTAGTTGTAACCAAATCATTGGAGAACGAGATTTTATCTTCCCATTCAAAATAACCACAAGAACGATTCTTTCCAAAACAAAAAAATCACAGAAGAAACTAAGATCGTTATTATTACACTATAAATTAGAGCAAACAGTTACTAATTTAGATCTTTTGTTACAAAATCACTAACCTTAGGCTTCGGACATTTAAAAAATCGCCTTCCAGGGTTTAATGGAGTCGTTGAAGTGAAGTGGTTCGCAAAGATGCCACAACGACACCTAATTTGGGAAGAACAACTTCCTTGAGATATTGAAGATGAAGGAAAAGGATTGGGGTCGTGAGCCCTAGTTGTCACGGGTAAGAGAGGGATATGTAAATGGGTGTAGTGGGTTTTTAAATTGGTGGGCCCGCTGATGTGGAAGCTGACATGGCAGCTGACTTGGATAAATTTTATGTGGTTAGCTGCCAGCGTGTATAGACGTTAGGGTTGGGGGCATTTAGTTTAAGTTCATTAACGGTAGGGGTAAGAATGGCCCAAATGTATAACGGGTGGCACAAGCAACCAATAGACAGTAGTACAGGGGAAATTTTGACCTTTTTCCCCAAAAAAAAAGAAGCCTTTTTTGGAGAGAGGGGGTGGGTTGGGTTGGTGAGGGTGGGAAAGGTTGAGAAGGAGCTTTGGAAAATGTTTTCCCTTCTCTTGATAAGGAAAATATTTTCCTCCAATTGGAGGAAAATGAGTTCATAAGGAAAATATTTTCCAAAACATTTAAGTCAACGAAACATGGGAAAATTGGAAAATATTTTTCGGAAAATGTATTCCTTCATACCAAACACACCCTTCATATTTTAATCATACAGAAAAGAAGATAATATAATCTCTCGTTACAAGCACATCTCGTTTATTCGCTTATTCTCCACGAGAATTCTAATTTATTATCAAAAAGGCGAAGAAATAAATTCATCATTCTACTACACTTGTTCCAAGAACTCGAGAATGAACTAATGTCATGTTCAGGTATCTCGATTGAAATCCCCGTAAATGATACTTTTCATGGAAATAGTATTCTTGTCCTAGCTTTATGTTAAGGGCACAACTTAAAGAACAACTTACTCTTATGATGTATTGTTCATTTATAGTGGTCAAGCTGACCGTTCTGAAGACTTTCCATGGAAAATTAGACAGAACAATGTTAGATGCAGTTTTAATGATGAAAATAATATACATATGCAGGAAATCAATTACAAGGAGTCAAGAGGATACTACAAGACTGCTGGAGTCAATCCTGATAAATAAGGAAAGAAATAAATCAAGGCGAAGCAATACAATCAGCAAATCTGGACGCCTAAGGAAAGGAATCGCAAATCTGGGAAGATCCCTATCAAGACAATCAATCAGCAAAGAGTATCAACCAGCTGCGATGGAGAGAATCAAGCAAGCCTAAAGTTAAGGCACAAATCAAGGGCAGCATTCCGGAAGGTCGAAGATTCTGAAGAGATTGGTACGCGACTAATTTTTGGAAAGAACCAACAATCAAGGAGCAAGTCCTTATTACATACATCTGCGGAAGAAAGGAAATCAAGGAGAAGCAACGACTAGCTACCTCTTTCCAAGGATCAAATCTCTTGGGTTGTCAAGCCTCGATCATCATCAAAGTATTTAAACCTAGCCTTAGACCCTAGTCAGACATACTTTGATCACACCAAAAACCCTCTCTTTATTCTACTGCAAACGAACATTGTATTTCTCTAAGATCTGCTGTGTAACAAGCTAGAGAAAAAAAGAGAGTATAACACTGGTGAGGCATTGTATCAAAAAGGAAAATGAGTGTTAGAGGATCCGTATTATCAAGTCATTTCCACTGTACTCGAAGAAACACATTTACTGAAGAGAACTCCCTTGCAACCCAAGGGGACTGGACTAGGATTCACATTGAATCCGAACCAGTATAAAAATTTCGGTGTCTTTAATTCCTGCACTTAGTTTTTGCAATTTCCTTTCTGATATTATAACTGCTGAATTGCTAGATCCAGTCGACTATCTGCTTAACAAGTCAACTAATAAATCGATAAGTTTAAAAATATACAATTCACCCCCACCCCCTCTTGTACTTTCAATTGGTATCAGAGCAAGGCTCACATCTTTCTTTTTGCTTAACAGCTTGTGAGAAAAGATCATGGTAAATCAAGTCATCATAGGAGCTCTCTTCCAGGAAGGAACTTCGCAAGTTAGACCACCATACTTCAACGGACAACATTTCTCCCATTGGAAAGTGAGAATGGAGATCTTTACCAAGGCTTATGATGTCAAAGTTTGGAGAGTTATCAAAAAGGGAAATTATCCCCTACCTGATGCCACTCCACCACTTGCTGATCCTGAAGATATTGACTCATACACAAAAGAGCAATTGGAAGTGGTACAACTTAACAACAAAGCAAGAAATTTGCTTCATAATGCAATAAGTGGTGAAGAGTATGAGAAAATCTCAAGCTGTGACACAGCCAAAGAAATGTGGGACAAGCTTGAAGTCACATATGAAGGAACTAGCAAGATAAAGGAAACACATATCAACATGCTAGTTCACGATTACGAACTCTTCTCAATGAAAGAAGGAGAATCCATTGAAGAGATGTTTGCCAGATTTAGCAAAATAATTAGTGATCTAAAGGCGCTTGGCAAGCCCTATACCAACGGTGATCAAGTTAGAAAAATTCTAAGAAGTTTGCCAACCACCTGGTAGACCAAAGTAGTCACACTGGAATCTCAAGATCTAAACAAACTATCATATGACTAGCTAAGAGGAGAACTCATAGCTTTTGAAAGGACGCATCTAAAGAAGACTAGTCAAGAAGAGAAAAAGAAAATAGTTGCATTCAAGGCCTCAACTGAAACAGCTGAAAACGAAATTGACGATGATCCTGAAGCTTTACAAGAAGAGATCGCTATGATGTCAAGAAACATGGATGGACTAATGAGAAGATTCCGGAATACAAAGAAAGGAAGAATTCCACCAAGACGATCCAGGCAATACAATAAACAGGATAAGAACGATGGAAAGTGCTACGAATGTGGAAGATTTGGGCACATTCAAGCAGAGTGCCCAGAACAAAAGAGAAAGATCTCTAGAGGCTTCAACAAGAACAAATCCTTCAGAAGCTGGAGTGATGAAGACACCTCAGACCATGAAGAAATAGCAAATCTCTGCTTCATGAAAATTTTGGAAAATGAAATGAACAAATCCTCAGGATGTTGTACAGATGAGGACAATTCAGATGAAGAAAATGAAAACTATTTCATGGCACGAAGTGAAACCAGTGAGGTAAGATCTTATAACTGTGAAAGATGCAATGAATTGCAGGATATTCTTGATTTAACTTTAAAAGAGTCTAAAAAAATGATGAATGAGCTTAAGAGACTCACTAAAGCAGTTAAAGACTGGAAACTCAACCATGAAGTATGTGAAATTGAAAAAGAAGTACTTCAAGAAGAGTTTGAGGAATTGCAAATGCAACTCAATGGCATGCGCAAGTCCACCAGTCACAGTTATGTTAAGTCAAACCAGACGACTTACAAGTCAACTGGAAAAAGACCAGCCAGAACCAAGTCGACTAGTAAGAACACTAATGAAAGACCTAAAAGTGGGTCAGAAGTTACGTGTCATTACTATAACAAGAGTGGTCATAAGTATTCCTTTTGTCGCTTTCGTAAAGAAAACATGTCAGGATGGGTTTGGAAACCAAAAACCAAATCTGAATCTAGCAATACTAACCCTCCAGGACCCAGGCAAGCTTGGGTACCTAAAAGAAAGTAATCACTTTGTTTTGCAGGAACACCACAGAATAAGCCGCAAAGGAAAATGGTATCTAGACAGTGCGTGTTCCAGTCATATGACAGGTGAAAAAAACCTGTTCAAAGAAGTCACACAAATCGATGGAGGAAGTGTTAAATTCGGGGATGACTCAAAAGGCAAAATAGTCGGTACTGGAACAATTCCCTTTAACAATAACTGTGACATCACTGAAGTTTATCTGGTTGATGGCCTCAACTATAATCTCTTGATCATAAGTCAACTTTGCGACTCAGGATATGAGGTAAATTTTAAGAAAACAGGATGTGCTATTGAAGACGAATCATGTAAAATAGTTCTTCCAGGAAAAAGGTATGGAAATGTTTATATTCTTGATAGTTTTGAAAAAATAAGTGGTCATATCTGCTTATCCTCTATGTCTTATGATCCATGGTTGTGGCATAGGAAACTCGGTCATGCTAGCATGCATTTGATAGAAAAATTATCTCAATATGAGTTAGTTGTTGGTCTTCCTAAACTGAACTTTTCTAGAACTCATATCTGTGATGCATGTCAAATGGTTAAGCAAACCAGAAACTCTTTCAAAAACAAAGATATTGTATCTACCTCAAAACCTTTGCAAATACTTCACATGGATTTATTTGGGCCTACTCGAACTGCTAGCATAGGAGGAAAAAGATATGCTTTTGTTATTATAGATGATTTTTCACGTTTCACTTGGGTAATTTTCTTATCTCATAAGGATGAAGCATTAAGAAATTTTGAAGTTTTCTGTAAGAAGGTTGAAAGAGAGAAGGGATATCTTATTTCAACAATTCAGAGCGATCATGGTGGAGAATTTGAAAGCAGAGCATTTGAAGAATTCTGCAATGATCAAGGATACACACATAATTTCTCTGTACCACGCTCACCACAACTGAATGGAGTTGTGGAACGAAAAAATAGAACTCTCCAAGATATGGTAAGAACCATGTTGCTAGATCATTCACTACCAAATCACTTCTGGGCAAAAGGCGTAAGCACAACATGTCACATTCTAAATCGATGTCTCATAAGGCCCATTCTGAAGAAGACTCCTTATGAACTATGGAAAGGTAAACGTCCAAATATCAGCTACTTCCATCCCTTCGAAAGTAAATGTTTTGTTCACAATAACGGTAAGGATAATCTTGGAAAATTCGATCCAAGAAGTGATGAAGGTATTTTCCTAGGCTATTCCTTAAATAGTAGATCTTTTAGGGTATATAATAAAAGCACACTATGTGTGGAAGAATCAGTACATGTTATATTCGATGAAAATAATCCCTTGGTCGAGAAAGGAGTTACTGCAAGTAATGAAGATCAAGCTCAAGAACTTCAGGAGATTAGCAAACCTCAAGAGTCGACTGACATATCTGCTGTAACAGAGTCAACTGGTGAAGACAGCAGTAATGTACCAGAACAACCAACCAAGTCGACTGCCAATATAGTTCGTTCAAACGAATGGAGAAGCGAGCCTAAATATCCTCAAAAATTCATTATTGGGGATCCACATGAAGGAATGAAAACAAGGGGAGCTCTCAAAAAGAAAGCAAATGTTGCATTAATCTCTCAGATTGAGCCAAAGAAGATAGAGGAAGCACTAAAAGACTCAAGTTAGGTTCAAGCTATGCAAGAAGAACTAGATCAATTTCGTAAGAATCAAGTGTGGAGTCTGATACCCAAACCTGAAAATGTTTCTGTAATCGGAACAAAGTGGGTCTTCAGAAACAAATTGAATGAGGATGGCAAAGTCATAAGAAATAAATCCAGACTGGTTTCTCAGGGGTACTCACAACATGAAGGAGTCGACTACGATGAAACCTTCGCTCCAGTAGCTCGCTTGGAATCCATACGAATCCTTCTGGCATACGCATCATTTAAAGGGTTTAGACTATTTCAAATGGATGTTAAAAGTGCCCTCTTGAATGGATTCATTGAGGAAGAAGTTTATATAAAACAACCTCCTGAGTTTGTAGATTCAGAATTCCCATATCATGTATACAAGCTCACTAAGGCGCTGTATGGACTAAAGCAAGCTCCACGTGCTTGGTATGATAGACTGAGTTCCTTTCTTGTTGATCATGGCTTCACAAGAGGTAAAATTGACACTACCCTGTTTATTAAAAGATCATCTGAAGGTAACCTCATCATTAAGATCTATGTTGATGATATTATATTTGGTAGTGCTAACCCTCTTATGTGCAAGGAATTTTCAAATCTCATGCAAAGCGAATTTGAAATGAGTATGATGGGTGGGCTAACGTTCTTTCTTGGACTACAAATTCAACAAACTGAAGGAGGAACTTTTATATGTCAGACCAAATACACAAAGGAACTGATTCAAAAATTTGGTTTGAGCAATGCAAAATCAATTGGCACACCAATGAGTCCTTCCACAAATCTAGATAAAGATGAGCAGGGAATTCCTGTTGATGAAACTAAATATCGTGGAATGATTGGATCATTACTGTACCTGACAGCAAGTCGACCGGATATTATGTTCAGCGTATGTAAATGTGCCAGGTTTCAGTCAGCTCCCAAGGAATCACACCTGACCGCAGTAAAAAGAATCATTCGTTACCTTATTGGGACTGTGTCCCATGGACTATGGTATCCTCGCTCTAACTCTTTTAAATTAGAAGGTTTTTCAGATGCTGACCTTACAGGTGATAAGAACGACAGGAAAAGCACAAGCGGTACATGTCAATTACTGGGAAAGGCATTAATATCTTGGAAAAACAAAAAACAAGCTTCAGTTGCACTATCCACTACGGAAGCTGAATACATTGCTATAGGACAATGTTGCGCACAACTATTATGGATGTCTCATCAATTGGGTGATTATGAACTTTTCTTTAAGCCTATACAAATTTTCTGTGATAATTCTAGTGCTATTTGTCTTTCAAAAAATCCTGTGCATCACTCAGAGCAAAGCATATAGATATCAAGCATCACTTTATTAGAGATCATGTTCTTAAGGGTGACATAGAGATATCTTTTGTTGGAACCACTGATCAGCTAGCTGACATTTTTACTAAACCTCTATTAGAAGAGAGATTTTGTGAATTAAAAGATTTACTTGGCATTACGTGCTTTACTAATAAGTTTTAGGACCTATGTGTACTATTATAATTTTACAGGGTAATGATTGTCCTTCACTCATGCATTAATTACCCTCCGTCTCCTTTCCCTCTCTTTTCTCTTCTTTCACATCAGTTCTTCGTTCAAAGTTGGAAAGCCAATCATCACGTCCCTTCAACTGACAACTTTTCCTTTTCTGTACTCAACCGCCAAAAATCTCTTCTTAAAGTAGAAAACCCTTTTCAATCACTCTCATCCTCATCCTCTCTCCAAACCTCCGTTCAAGCTCTTCCCCTTCAATGGCTAAGCACCCCAGAAATCCATCTGCCTCTACCAGAAAAAGCACCCGTTCCAAAGCAAAACCCCCAACTATGCCTCCGGAACAGGTAGACCTAGGGTCCGATCGCTCTGAGGGTTTCGCCTCTTCTCAGGGTGACTTCTCTGAACACTCTCCACTCCTAGGAGAAAAATCTTTGGGTAAGCGACCCATGGAAGACCCCCTATTTCGTCCACCCTAAAGAAATCAAAGGTTGATTTCTCCGCCTCTCTTGAATCTGACCTCAATTTCTGGGATTCCCCAAATAAGGATCTTTTCCTTGCCTTGAAAGACAAACCCATTGCCCATGGAAGGGTTGTCGATCTTGACGACATGGAAGCCCTCAATTGCAAAATCAAAGATCTTTTCGTTTATCAAGGTTGGGATAAGTTCTTCTCTATTCCTCCGCCTAAGGTATATGAACCCCTGGTTAAAATATTTTATGCAAATCTTTGTTCTAGCAAACCTGATAGGTTGGAGTCCCTAGTGTTAGGTAAGCGCATTGTTCTTGACTGTGCTCTGTTTGACCTGCTTTTTCAGTGTCATTGTTCTGGTTTTCCTACTCTGTTTAAAAATACCTGGCCTGATAACTTTGAAATTTCCTTTGACCAAGCCAAACAATGTATCGTTGAGAGTCCCTCAGACCCCCTTCCAAACCAGTTAGGTCCAAGTGATGTTAGCTTCGTAACCAGGGTTCTGGCCCACATTGTGGCAACAACTTTGCTTCCCCGTACTGGATCCTTTTCAACCTTCTCCCAACGAGACACATTCTTTGTTTATTGCCTCGTCACTAAACTCAAAATCAAGCTTTCCTCTTGGGTTATCAATTTCATGATTGAAAGTGCTGAAGATCCCACCAGTCTTCCCTATGGCATGGCGATCTCTCACATTCTGGAAGCTCATCAAATTTCCCTGTCTAGCTATCCCTTCACCACTGTCTCCAAGTCCTACAATTCTAGAGACTTTGCTAGTATGGGATATGTGAATGTCGAAGGCGCCTGGGTTAAGAAGCACGATAGTGAAGCAAAGCACACCCCTGTAGAGCCCAAACCTTCATCCTCTGTTCCTCATCCTAGTCTTCATAATTCTGATCTTGGTGAAAAGCTTCGTGCTATCAACTCTCAACTCTCCAAAATCAAAGATCTTCTCACAACCACTCAGTCTACTGTTGGTGATATTCATGCTATTTCCAAGGAAATAGGGTCTGATGTGTCCAAAATTAGAGTTGTTGTTCTCAAGGTTAGGGAGAATGCTGTCAAAGCCTTCAGGGAGATTCATAACAGGTTGGATGGAGTGAGCATATCAGCCAATGCAAGCTTTGACCAGTTGAAGGAGGCCATCTGCAACACCCTTACTTACTTTCTGCGCCGTTAATATGGATGTTTTAAGACAATTTCTTTTGCTCTGCTGATTTTGGGCTGTGTTTTCAGCCTTTGGATAATTTTTATTTTTTGATGTGCTGTTTTTGTGGGCTGTTTTCCCAGCCGTTGGATGATCACTATAACTTCTCTGCTTCAATGCTATCTATTGTGTTTGTATTATGTCCTGTTCCCTCTTTGCTGATGCCAAAAAGGGGGAGAAAAAGGGAAGTAAGTTTATTTGTACAGGTATAGAAGTCGACTCTCAATTGAGGGGGAGGACCCGTTAGTAGGTTTATTTGTACAGGTACAGAAGCAAATTTGGTACAGAAGTCGACTCTGGCATAGACCAGTCAACTGCATACATTGAGAGGGAGCATGATGGACCAGTCAACTGCGTACATTAAGGGGGAGTAAATCATAGGGAAGTCGACTGGTGTTTATAGTTATATATTATTTTGTCATCATCAAAAAGGGGGAGATTGTTAGATGTAGTTTTAATGATGAAAATAATATACATATGCAGGAAATCAATTACAAGGAGTCAAGAGGATACTACAAGACTGCTGGAGTCAATCCTGATAAATAAGGAAAGAAATAAATCAAGGCGAAACAATACAATCAGCAAATCTGGACGCCTAAGGAAAGGAATCGCAAATCTGGGAAGATTCCTATCAATCCAATCAATCAGCAAAGAGTATCAACTAGCTGCGATGGAGAGAATCAAGCAAGCCTAAAGTTAAGGCACAAATCAAGGGCAACATTCCGGAAGGTCGAAGATTCTGAAGAGATTGGTACGCGACTAATTTTTGGAAAGAACCAACAATCAAGGAGCAAGTCTTTATTACATACATTTGTGGAAGATAGGAAATCAAGGAGAAGCAACGGCTAGCTACCTGGAAAGAATCAATCTCTTTCCAAGGATCAAATCTCTTGGGTTGTCAAGCCTCGATCATCATCAAAGTATTTAAACCTAGTCTTAGACCCTAGTCAGATATACTTTGATCACACCAAAAACCCTCTCTTTATTCTACTGCAAACAAACATTGTAGTTCTCTAAGATCTGCTGTGTAACAAGCTAGAGAAAAAAAGGAGAGTATAACACTGGTGAGGCATTGTATCAAAAAGGAAAACGAGTGTTAGAGGATCCGTATTATCAAGTCATTTCCACTGTACTCGAAGAAACACATTTACTGAAGAGAACTCCCTTGCAACCCAAGGGGACTGGACTAGGATTCACATTGAATCCAAACCAGTATAAAAATTCCGGTGTCTTTAATTCCTGCAATTTCCTTTCTGATATTATAACTGCTGAATTGCTAGATCCAGTCGACTATCTGCTTAACAAGTCAACTAATAAGTCGATAAGTTTAAAAATATACAATTCACCCCCCCTCTTGTACTTTCAGTAAGGACTTGACTTTCTGTTTAATACTCATTTGGACTTCAGAAAGCCAAATTGGGTAAAATCACTCTCTAATCGAGATGTATTGAGTGGGTAATGTAGAGTTAAAAGCTATAATACACCCTAATCAACAAAACAAGCATTAACGTCTTTATCCCATTAGGCAAACACCTAGGTTATGGTCACATCCCTAGGCCTTTAAATTATTTGAAAAAAAAACTTCAAAAACATTCATCTCTCGTCTATTTTTCTTAGCTTGCAATTCATTAGAGTAACAGTAGAAGTAGAAAACAAAAGTCTATTGTGGAAGTGCAATCTTAGATAACCCATTCGCTTGCTTCAAATATATACTCCTAACACCCCTCATAACTCTCTATGGATTCGACCCCGACTCATAATTGGGTATTTACAATGCATACGACTGTATCATATCTCTTATATAGGTGTGTTGTGGACGTCATCAGAGTGCGGTGACATTTACACATCAAATTGGGATCTCTATGGGTAGGATCGGACTGCAAAGGTTTGGGCCACTTAGCCTTTTTAATACATCCTATGGCTGACACGATGCTGGCAGTATCCACGTTGAAGTTGTATTCCGACAATCTCGGTATTTCCCTACTCCCGAGCTACCTTTCTAACCCATTTTTCCTCATCAAGCCTCGGCCACTAGGCCTTCGATCGCTTTTTTTCTCGTTCCTTACGGGATGACGCCCGAATCTATTTCCCCTCCGATCCGCGTTGTATTGATAGCAATATCGGACCGATCTAGGCTATTGATCAATGGCCCTCTTAGACCTATCGTCGGCCCTGATGAGGTAAACTGATCCAGAAGGGTCCTCGAGTTGGTCGTCCTCGACCCTGATCTTTGTTTGGGTACCTGTTGTGGACGTCGACCCAGAGGTAGGTCCATCCATTCCATCTGGAACCTTGACACGAACTCCCTGAGCATCTTGTTGTTCCTCTATTTTACCTTAAAAAGGTCTGGCTTTCTGGTCTCAACCTTGATGGCCTTGGCATGGGCTTTTACGAAAGCATTAGCAAGCATAGAAAACGAATCAATGAAATTTGGGGGCAAGTTGTGATACCATATCATTGCTCCCTTGGACAAAGTCTCCCCAAATTTCTTCAGTAATACCAACTCGATCTCATCGTCTTCCAAATGTTCCCCTTGATTGCGCATGTGTAGGAGACCACGTGGTCATTTGGATCCGTGATCTCGTTATATTTGAGGATGTCGGACATACAAAGCCTCTTTGGGATCGACTTTAGTGCCGCACTCGGGGGAAAAGGCTTCTGGATAAAAAATTTGGAGTCCAATCCTTCCAATATCGGGCGTGCTCCGGGATCTGATCGACCCTGGAGTTGTATGTTTCCACCTTCATGTCATTAGCCTCAATCTTTTCCTCACCCGACTCCAACCGTTTTGTCAACTCTTCGAGCATCTTTATCACCTCGGGATTTACCCCGAGCTCAGCTTCACCCGGTCTCTTGATAATTTGCTCATCTCTTCGAGTGCTTTCCCGGGATCGTTCGGGCTTGACCCTGTTAGGGGCGTGGCTTGATTATACAGCTGCACTATCACCGCCTATTAAGCCTGCAACATTTCGAAGATTAGCCGCAGGCTTACCCCATCACCTTCGCCTTCGGACGCTTCTCGAGCTCTTGGTTGGGGTCCCTCGCGAACACTATTTTCGGGATCAGTTGGCAAATTGATGTTGGTGGCCACCTGCGAGTTAGCATCGACCAGATCGGCAGCTAAGACACCGTTGGGATCGGCAGGAGGCACCTCGTTACTGGACACCAAATTATTATTTTCGCTGTGATGGCCAAACTCAACGTCAACGTTCAAGTGGGAAGACTGAGAGTTTGACATTTTTGGGCCGATCTGAAATTAAGACTTCAAAGAACAAGCGTAAAATAGAATGTGTTATGGAGATTCGTATCAAATTACCACTATTATCCTCCCCACGGTGGGCACCAAACTGTTTACCCAAAAATCGGGTAACAATTAAATTTGTATGTGGTTTTATGGATATACGGTTTAATCCAACATGAACAATTAGGAATATTAAAATAAACGACTTAAAAATGAAATAAACGTTCAAACCAGTTGTAATATTATGGCTAAGCCTGAGCTTGGGCTGCCCAATGGCCACGTCCTCGTTAGACCCTCAGTTCAAGCCCAGTCGTGATGGAAGAACAAAACAAATGAGCAAAAACTTTAACAATAGCTAAAAGACAAAAATAAACTTGTATTGCTTTGATTGCGTGTTACAATGTGTGTGTTACAAAAGAAAAACTTTCCCTTTATATAGTAGGAGAGTTTCATCCTTAGTATAAGTCTAAAAATGGTAAAAATATTCGTTCCCCAGTAATTAATGATCCATAATCGAGCGAGATACGCACCGTGATGTCCGGTTGAGTGCAAGTATCCCAGCCCTTTATCCATCATGCGTAACCGTTCACCGTATCTCACGTGGTTTTAGAACTCATTTTTGGCCCCGGGCGCGTCGCTTTACCATATCCGATGACGGGCATATTGTTTACTCTTCCTAGATCTCGATACGAAGGGTCTCATGCATCCGTGCTCTCCATCCGTTTTCTCATCGGGAAATCAGGGTAAGCATCACCTCCAATTTTACCCGTATACAAACAATTTCATATTTATTTATCCAAATTTTTATTCAAACATTTTGTTTGTAACAACCGCAACAGATAATATTAGATCGCATTATTGAGATGGATGTAAAATTTGTAAGTCAGCCAACTCAATATTGTATACGGTCATAACCGGGCTTGCCCTTTGTGTGACTAATCGAGACTGGAACATGATAGGTCAAGGTTCGACCTCGTGTTATATCGAACCTTAGCGCAAAGTTAGGTCATCGAGTTCGTGACCCAGAGACCGATCAAGATCGAGATCGGCCAAGATCGAGACCGAGCAAGATAGAGACCGAGCAAGATCGAGGGAAGCTTACCGAGCCAAATAACGAAAATCCAAAATATCCGCAATCGGGCAATGATCACGGTGAAAATCCCGACACTTATCAAGAAGAGGCCGATTAATTAGCTGATCATGATATTTCTTACCTCATATAGAATTGTATCAAGAGTAGGACTCCCCTACTATATAAAGGGGCCTAATCATTTGTAAAACATATCATATTCACGCAATACAAAGCAATATACTTTCATTTTCTAGCTTTCATTATCTTGTTACTCTGTTCATATGTTGGTTGAAACATCTTTTGGTTCAAGGGTGACTGAACTTGGGGGCCAAGGCTAATCAATCTGTGTGGCTTGCATTTATTCTTTCATTGTCAATTTCAATATTAATTTATTCTTCTTAATTTGTACTAAGTTATATCATGTATCCTTAAAACCGCGTATAAATTCAATTGTTATCCGATTTTAGAGTAAACAAATATAACATATATTCTTAATATTATGTTAGATTTTATTATTTTAATGCTAGTTTTTCAACAAAACAACTGTATTTTATAAATAATATTTGTGATTGAACTATAAGCACAATTGAAGAATGATGACGACTTAAAAAATTTTCAGCCTACAGATTAGGAGATTCGAAATTAATATCAATCCAAGAATAATACTATTAACTTGTCCCCTCAAGTTTCATACCTTTGTTAAGTGCTAACAAATGACCTTTGAAATTATACAAAAATTGTTGAGATGGTTAAAGTGACAGCTGGTGACAGTTGTACAGATGAAGGCTTGAAAGGTGACAAAGTTAGTTATGTGATAGCTGTGTATAGTAGCAAGTTAGTTAATTAGTTAGTGTTAGGAGTT
This sequence comes from Nicotiana attenuata, assembly GCF_001879085.1. Taxonomy (NCBI): domain Eukaryota; kingdom Viridiplantae; phylum Streptophyta; class Magnoliopsida; order Solanales; family Solanaceae; genus Nicotiana; species Nicotiana attenuata. The sequence continues at coordinate 40,494 of NW_017672445.1, read as the reverse complement.
AATTATAAATACCCCACGTGTACAGTGTTACTGGCTGATAAGCCGTTGTATTTTCTCTCCATTTTCTCTGTAATTGAAGATTGTTTCCAGAATCTTCTTCTTCTTCTTCCTTCGATTTAGTCTCAGCTTCAATCCTCCACCCTCTAATGGTGGATTTTATCATGGTATTAGAGCTTGAGTGACTCGATCGAGGACAGAGTAATTCCATTTCTAGCTTTTGTGAAGACGATACTATCACTTCATAGATTTCTTCTTTGAGTTAAATTGAAGCTCAACAATGGCAAATTTAGATATCGACAACCCTAGACATCCATTATTCGTGCAACTATCGGATAATCCTAGCAATGTGATAATTTCAATTCAGCTGAAAGGAACGGAAAACTATTCCGTCTAGAGCAAAGCTATGGTGATTGCGTTGTGAGCGAAGAGGAAATTAGGGTTTATTGATGGAAGTTGTACAAAGTCTCAATTCACTGAAGATTTCGGCGAGGACTGGGAGCGAGTCAATGCAACAATGTTGACATGGATCATGAACACTGTATCTTCAGAATTGGTAAATGGTATCGTGTATGCTGAAAATGCTCATGAGGTTTGGTTGGACCTTGAAGATCGATTCAACAAAGTCAATGGTTCTAGAGTCTATAATCTCCAGCGAGAAATAGCTACAATCTCTCAAGGTACCTCTAGTATCTCTGTTTATCACTCTAGGTTGAAGTCATTATGGGATGAATATGGTTCTCTTATACCCTCACTACCAGTTACTGCCGGAACAAGAGATTTTATTGAACATCTAGAGCAACAAAAGCCTTTTCAGTTCTTAATGGGATTAAATGAATCATATGGAGCAATTAGAAGTCAAGTTCTGTTGCAATCTCCATCACCTTCAGTTAGTCGTGCCTTTGTAATGTTAATAAATGAAGAGAATCAAAGAAAGTCTATGTGTCTAATTCTCAGGTTAGCTGAGCAAATGAAATGAATGAATCCACAGTTTTCATGAGTACAAGAGGAAATCAGTTGAAGTTTAAAAGGCTAAATGACTTGTACTGTGAGTATTGCTACTTCAAAGGCCACTCAAAGGATACTTGTTACAAGTTGCATTGGTATCCACCTGGATACAAAGGAAAAAGATAGCAACAATACAAGCAAGCAAATGCAGCTGTGAATAACATCAGTCATGTTCAAGAGAATGCCACGAATAAAGGAAAAGCTGAAATGCCTCAAGGAATGTCAAACTTCTTCATTGAGGAGCAGTATGGCCAGATAATGAGGTTGCTAAACAAAGAGAAGGCAGAGGAGCACACAACTAATATGGAAGGTAATGATGATTCAAGTTTGTTGAAAGTTTGTAGGGATCCTTGGATTATAGATACTGGAGCAACTGATCATATGGCTTCAAATGATAATATGTTAAATGATATAGTAAAGTTACCTGAACATAGAAGATGTAATGTTAGCCTGCCAAATGGTAAGTCTATTCCTGTTACATAGCAAGGCAGCTATAAACTTACAGGAGATGATACCCTACATGATGTGTTGTGTGTGCTTGGATTTAAATATAATCAGTTTCTAAACTGACAAAAGAGTTACAATGTTCAGTGGATTTTTCCCCAAACATTTTGTGTCTTCCAGGATCTATACACTGGGAAGGTGAAGGGGATTGATAAAGAGAAAGGTGGATTGTAACTCTTAATCCCAAGGAAAACAGACAAATGCAAGGAAACACAAAGGATTAGGAGTTGTCTTGCAGCAGGAGTGAAGATTGATGTTGAAACCTGGCATAAAAGGCTTGGACATACTCCAGTAGCAGTCATGAAGAAGCTGGATTTTATGAAGAATAAATATTTGCTAGGTTGTAGTCCTAATAATTGTACCGTATGCCCTTTGGCTAGACAGACCCGAAGACCTTTCCCTCTTAGCAATAGTAGAGCAAGTGATGTTTTTCAATTAGTTCATGCAGACATTTGGGGCCCATATAGAGTTCCAACATACAATTGGAATAGATACTTCTTAACACTTGTAGATGATCATTCTTTGGGTGTTTCTAATGAAATTGAAGAGTGACACTATTGTCTTGTTGAAATCTTTCTTTAAACTTGTTCATGTGCAGGTTGGAAAGGCAACTAAATTTTAAGGTCTGATAATGGTGCAGAATTCTTTAACAAAGAATGTAAGGATTTCTTATCTAGCTCTGGAGTTCTTCACTAGAGCAGTTGTCCACACACTCCACAGCAAAATAGAGTGGTGGAAAGGATACATAGGCACATCCTAGATGTGGTAAGGGCATTGAGATTTCAAGGCAGCATTCCACTACATTTCTGGGGAGACTGTGTGTTAACAGCTGTCTTATAAATAGAATACCATCCTCAATTCTGGGGGGCAGGTCTCCTTATGAGGTGTTTCATAAATCCAAGCCAAGTCTGATGCATTTAAGGGTTATGGGCTATTTGTGTTATTCCACAGTTACAGAGAAAATTAACAAATTCTCACCTAGAGTTGTAGCAGCAGTTCACATAGGGTACTCAGTTTCTCAGAAGGGCTATAGATTGTATGATCTCAAGGCCAAGAGATTCTTTGTGAGTAGAGATGTGACATTCAAGGAGAAATTTTTTCCTTTCCGGTCAATGAAGAGAGGTGTAGATTTTCCACTATTTTTGGAGATTAATGATGCTCAAGCAGATATCTCAAAGGCACCTGCACAAGTGGTAGATCAGGAAGCAAATGGAGATGATGCAGGATAGGATGCAGCCACCACAACTGATCTTTCACTTGATGAACCAGCCTGTGATACTCAACTAGCAGCAGTTTTGATGAACAACTTCAGCATGTTGCATTTCCTATTAATGATCCTACTGAACCATCAATTCAATTGAGGAGATCTTTAAGAGATCCAAAACCACCAACATGGTTGAAAGACTATATTTGTCCAGGGAAAGCAAGCTCATCGTCTAGTTGCATTTATCCTATGTCCAACTACTTGTCGCGCCCCTCTTTTTCCTCGCGGAGTTCGGGTTTTGACATTCTGGGACAACTCCTTTTCCTTTTGGGAATTGGGTATAGAATTTGAAGAGTTTCCACCTTCGGATTAAGGTGCGTTAGGGCACCTAGAACAATTAACTTATGAAACCAGTTTGCGATACCAGAGATTGGGTAAGGGCTCGAAATAACCTTGAGGGGGAAAGTGTTAGGCACCCCTCGAGGTCCACAAATGTAGGTCCCAGCCAAACTCATTTTTGTGAATAGTCATTAAAGAAACAAAGCACATAAATACGTAAAGTTTATTCAAACGGGAATAAAGGGGGTCCTAGGTTTGTTAGCCTATAGGATTATTTCTGTACAGTACCCGGCAAACTTCCCTCGAATAGAGGCGTTACACGTGGCATTGGCGCACAGGTCATCATATCCTTTACTACCCAATTACCCTCCCCTTGGTCATAACCTAAAGAGTTCTTGCAACCTTAAGATGTATCTTATGCATGCACTACCTGTCCCTTTACTTATATAGTCCCAGAGGTATTTAGGACTTCTAGTTAGGGTGGATCTAGACTCTCCTACAGTAATTAAAAGGAGAAAACTCTAGGCGACAAACAAAACACGTAGGACTGGACCAAGGATACAACAGTTAAAAGGCTCACATTTTACCTCCACAAATAGAGCAAGCAAGTGCACGTCTCAAACATCAGTATTTCAGATACTTTTAAAGGAGTTCTAATAACTAGACGTCTAGGTGAGCACAAACCAGAACATATGCAACATTGTGTTAATTGAAGCAATAAAGGCCTAATCAGTTTGCCTATTTTTAGGGGGGCTTGCTGAATCTGGATAATTAACAAAAGCACAGTTTGACAGTTTGCATGATTTTAATCGCCATACAAGCTTGCCTAGGCATGTATCGATGATATCCTATGAGCATGGTATCTAATTAATCGGAAGTACGATAAACCAGTAAAACCATTTTAAACAAGCAGTTTGGTTCATTAGATACTATAGGCATGCTGTCTAGATGTGAGGACCGATTTTAGACCATGGTAGCTAAACGCAGTGGTTAGTTTTAAAACCTCATTGGCATTCAAAGACTGATTTTAGACTTACAAGCAAAAGGTCCAGAATGCAAGATTGATTTTACCCTATAAACATGATTTCTAAAGGTTGAATACGCTGAACCTATTTAACATAGCTCCTAAATGCAGAAATTAATTTTTAACCTATAGGCATGATATCTAAAGGTGGAAGATTGATTTTTAAACTATAGGCATGATATCTAAAAGTGCAAGATTGATTTTTAACCTATAGGCATGGTATCTAGAATGCATGCAAACAGACAAACAGCATAATGATATGATTTCTGAATGTAGAAGTGGATTTGAACCTTATAGTCATGATATCTAGGATGCACACAAGTGATGAACATCGCAATGTCCTATAGGCATGACTTCTAGAATGTAAACACTGATTTTAAAACCTATAGGCATGATATCTACCTATTCCCAACAAAATACATATAATAATCCTTCCCAGTTTACTAATTTTTCCAATATCTGTTTACAAAGTAATTAATATTACAAGCCAAATGTAAATAAATTACAGGAATGATAATAGTATACTATATGGAGCCTGGATAGGACCAAAGCAAAACCTGGGGAACCAGGCCTTCAAACAGTCTCAAATGCCACATCTCATAGTGCCATGGAGGGTATCTTAATGTGTCAAAGTTCCCAAGAGCCTCAAGGACCCAGGGCAGTGCTCACACCAAGGCCCCCATTAAAGATCAACAGCTTGTGCAGTGTGGAATAACCAGCCCCAGTGTGTCAAAGTTCAGAGGGGTCTTATGGACTCCAAAGCAATGCATACACTGGAGGGGCAAGACCCTAGATATTCTAAGAATTTGAAGTGGATAGTGATTTACAAGAGTAGTTTTGAGAAAAAGCAGTTTTAGACTTTCAGGGAACCCAGAAGCAAACAGAGTCATTCAATTCCTGGAACTTAGGCAAAGGTTCTAGCAAACAAACAGCATTCAGAAATGGGATTACTTAAGTTAGCTATTACTAAGTGACCAAACACAAGGCAAAGCATGCTGAGGATCAAACAGCCGGATACAAAAGGGAAGCAAGGATTAGGAGTAGTGAACATTTAGAACAGACAGGCTAGTGGGAGGTAACAGACATAGATCCAATTTAGACATGAATAAACATGCAAATTTGCTGAAAGCAGGAACCTATAATTCTAATTAAAAACAGAAGTAAACATGCTATTGTTGTAAACACATGTATGGGGGGAGCAATAGGCATGCTGGTGCAATAAACTCATAGATTGACATTAATAGACATGCTAGGAAACACATAGTTAGACATGCTGTTGAACATACAGATTGAGCAGAAGTAACCACATAGACTAGACAGAAGAAATCATGTTAGTAAACACATGGATTAAACAGAATTAGACATGCTAGTAAACACATGGATTGAACAGAAGTAGACATGCTAGTAAACACATAGTTTAATTAAATAGCAGTAGTGGGGCATACCAGTTGGAAATTTGCAGTAGGAGAGTGAAATAAATAGGATCCAAGATCTAGTCTTGGCTTCCAGCCGACTAGATAGTGCAACAAACAAGTAGCAGTAGATTGCAATAGAGAGAGAGCAAGAATTTTTAAGTGTCAGTGTTATGTGAACTATTATTCGTGTCGGTAAGGCAGAATGAGAGTGTGTATATATAGGAGTCGAATAATGTAAGTAAATAAGGCAAGGAAAATTAACATTGTAGAATAAGGTAAGGAAGTAATCAAATAATCAATCAAGCTTGATAAGGGACAGAATATTAGGGAATTATTCCCATGAATGACTCGGATTGAGTTTCAAATAAGGCAAGAAGTGGGTTTAACAGCCAATTAGGGTTAGAGCAGATAAATCAAGCAATCAATCACACGAATAAGGCAATTGTTGATACCCAATTTTTTCTACAATATTTTCATAAACTATGCATTGGCATCAATTAGTATTTTTTATACAATTTCTGTATTTTTAAAATATTTTAATTAATTTCTCCCAGCATTTTATTTATAAAACAATCACTGATTGCATCACCAATAGTTTTATAATAATTTTTGTGGCTTAATTTTATCATTTGCATTTGTACTAAGTTTCAAGTATTGCACAAATAGCCACATTTATATTTTTAGGATGCAATTGCAATTACTTTGCAATTATAGCCTATGCATGCATTATTATATTATTTTATCAGAAAATATCCTCTTATATTTTTAAAATATTAAGTAATTATTTTAACATATTTCCAGGCATGAAAATCATTTTTTACAACCTATTAGTTATTTTTAAAAATTGTTTTATCAATTAAATGGGCATTTAATAAATGGCCCTCTTATTTTCAGATTTTTAGCCTAAATTAAACACCCCCCAAATCCCAATTAAATCAAAGACCAGCCCAAATCTACCCAGCCCAAATCCATAACATCCAACCGGCACTCAAACCCTTTTAATCCTGGCCGTTGATCACAGAGATCAATGGCCACCATCACCCCTTTCCTTTTTTAGTCCCAACGACCCCCAAACCCTATCCATTTGCTTACACCCGCCGCCCCTGAAACCCTCTCCTCTCCAACTCTCTCTGAAACCAAACTTAACCCTATCTGCTGCTACCCAGAACCAGCCCTAATCCCCTTGATTCCTACCCGATCTATGGCTTCCCATGGCTGTACGAGGCCTCTACTTGTCTCTTATCTCCCCTGATTGCTCGATTGTGTGGTTTCGTGGAAGGACCTCGAAGAGATCTGGTCCACATATCATTCAAAACTCTTCAAAGAGTCTGTCTATGGTCTGTGAATGCTTTCTATCAAAGTTTCACGGCTCAAATCTTTGATTCAAGGGCCAGTTTCTCTTTACCCTCTTTTTTTTTTTCAAAACCTAGCATTTGGACCTGAATCCGTCTAGATCCTTGTAGATCTGGAATGATTTGAGTTCATCATTGCTCTTTTCTTAAGGATCCTTTATTTCTTTACTGATTAATCGATTTTTGAACCAGTTTTGTTATATTAGGGTTTGTTTTTTTGTTTGTTGGTCGAACCTCTGGGTATCTGAAGTATCTTCAAACTTCCATGGCTATTCTTTTAGGTTCTTTTACTTCTCTACTACTAACCGATTTTTAAACACTACACTCTTTTAGGTTTTGATTTCTATGATTTTTGTTTGTTCAAACCTCTGTGTGTTGACATGATTTCAAGTTTTCCATGGCTGTTTTCCTTCTTTAAGCATTTTCAAATTAGGGTTTTGAATATTTTCCGTCTAAATTCTCTGTGTTCCTAAAAGTTTTACTCAACCTATTTTGTTTATGAGAATTGATATGTTCTTTCCAGAATTGTTGAGTGATTTGCTCTGTCAGAATTTCGTGTGCATGATTCTTGGTTATTTCCATGTTTATGACCTTAATTGGTCGTTCTTGCCTTATTTGACTGTTGTATATTTACTGATTCTTTACATGATTCTTTCCTTAATTAAACCCTTGATTATTTTATTCTGAAGTTCTTTATTTGGTTTTATTTGAACTCCTTTCCTTAATAAGGCCCCTAATTCTTTACTTCTTTACTCAGTTTGATTGAACCTCTTGCCTTAACTAGTTCCTATCATTACCGTTGGCTAATTTTCCTCAATTAAAGGAGAAGACTATGCTGGACCGCTTTGTGTGATTGATTCGGAGATCCCTTAATTGCTGATTTTTGATTACTTTACCTTATTTGCTCTACTCTTGGACTACTATATAAACGCTTTTATCTAACTTCTTAGACACGAACATTAGTTCATCAACTACTCTTACACTCTAAAAAAGTTCTCTGTTCTTCCTGCTACTTGTGATCTTCATTAGTCTAGCCGGCTGTAAGCCAAGGCTGGAAATTGCACAACACCTATCTTACATCTTGTGTTCTCTTTCCCTAACTGGTATGCCTCTGATTAAATTTTAGAATCTAAACCTATGTGTTTACTTACTGCCTTAGTTCATCAGTCTTGAGTTCATTCCTGCTTCTGTTTACTGCTTATCTAGCATGCCTAATACACCTTGTTCAATATGTGATTAGCATGTCTCCACTTTACTTGCCTGTTTACTATCTTGTTTAATATGTATAACACTGTCTTGCTCCATATGTGATTAGCCTGTTTGCCTGACTACTGTTTATCGAGCATGCCTAAGCTTTATTTTGTTAAGTGTGTGATTAACATGTCTACACTTTTTGATACTTGCCTAGTCTGTCCATTTAAGTTCTTGCCTGTTCTGCCTTACTCGTGCTAAGTTATCTAGTCTCTCCAGGGTAACTCTAGTTGTGTTGTTTATATGTCCTCAACATGTTTCTGCTGTGATCTTTGCTTCATGTTTCAATGACTTACATTATATCTAACCTATTACTTTTGTAGAACCCCTTGAGAATTCTATGCACGCTCCACTATACACAAGGTGTATTCTATGTGTCCCCAACCCCTCTTTGCTTGTGTGGAACCTGCTTGCCAAGTGTTTCTGAATAATGGTTGTTCTGTGATTTGTGTTTGACTTAAAAGTGTTTCTCATACTTTTTCTCAAGCTGTTTTTACCTCCAAATCAGTACTGGTTTTTCAGAAAACCTATTTACTTCTAGGAATCCTCTCCATACTGTTTACCAAAACTCTTTCAAATCATGTCAAATACTCTCACTTATTCTTAGGTTATTAAGCCTTGCCCCTCTGGTATGTATACTGCTTAGAGGTCCCTGAGATCTCTCCGAACTCTAGCATATCAGGGCTGGCTCTTCCACACTGCACATAATCAGTCTTTATTTGAGAAAGTCTGGGTGTGAGCCCTGCCCGGGATCCTTGAGGTCCTTAGGGAACTCTGACACACCTGGACACAAATGTGGCAATGAATCTTGGGCATTTGAGACTAGTGAAGGCCTAGTACACCAAGATTTGCTTTGGGCCTACTTCAGGCTCCCTATAGCTTAATTTATATTTTATTTATGTATTTTATTCAATTATTGGTCTGTAATAATTAATTGTAAACAGATATTGGGGTGACTAGTGAAAATGGAGGGTAGTTGTATGGTACTGTGGGTAAAATGGGTAGAAAACATGCTATAGGATTCATATTCTGCAAATCTGTGTTAGAAGCCATGTTTTAGGATTGTTATGTTTGTTTGCATTTAAACCCTGTTGAACTTGTGCATTAGATAACCTGTTCTTAGGGTATTCATACTTATTGCTTCAGCGTACTATATGTCACGTATCCCATGCTTTAATCTTGCACAAGTATCGTCACTTAGAGATCCTGCTACTAGGCTAATAATCCTGTCGTGATAAGGCTGGGATTCCTGTATGCATTAGATATCATGTCCTCAGGAACTCTGTTTGCATTTCATTGAACATGTCCACTTCGACTAAATAAATATAAAAAGGGTTAAGCAGCCTCACACCTAGACATCATGTCTAAAAAATACAAATAAAACGCCTGTTATAATCTGTGTCATCTAGAATAGCATGTTTGTAGTTTGAACAATTTCTTAAACTGTTAATCAGTCCTGTAATTGAGATTGCGTACGGTCCCATGTGTCGACGCCCCCTTTTTCTAAAAGCAAAATTGGGTTTACGACATTTGGGAAGACAACTCTATTCCCGTTTGGGAATTGGGTTTTTGGATTTGAAGAGTCGCCACCTAATGATTAAGTGCATTAGGACACTAAGGGTTTTTGAGTTTGAAAACCAGAGTTCGGGTAAGGGCTAGAAATTATCTCGAGGGGAAGGTGTTAAACACCCCTCAAGATCCACTAGTGTGGTTCCCGGCCATGCTATGTTGTGACTTTACAAATAATCAATCAAGGCTCAAATAAGGACTTGCAATTAAATTGAAACTTATGAAAGTTAGTAGAAAGAGAGCAGATATTTGAAAGGTCTAAACAATTCTAAAGAGAGCAAACAAATACAAACAAAGGAAAAAGAATCCTAGGTTTATGATTAATATGGATCACTTCAATGCAATACCTAGCAATCACTCCTCAAAGAGGGGTCGCACGTGATATTAGCGCATCGGTCATCATCTCCATATTCTACCCTTCCTACCCCGTAAAGGTTATTTAAACGTGTGGATTGGTCACGAATGCTTATTGCGTGCTATTACCCGTCCCGTCCTATAAGTCCTAGAGGGTATTTAGGACCACTATTCCTACAAGGTGAGGACTAGGCTTAACCCTTAGGTTTAAAGGACAAAATGCTAGGCGACATACATAACAAGTAGGACTGCACATAAAGGAACCATACAAAGGCAAATAAGAGGCTCACGGATCCCTCACAAGTAAACATGTAATTAGCACGTCTCAAACACATTTAAGGTCTTAAAAGAATGCGAGTTTAAAGATCAGTTTAGCAGAAGGTTTAATCACAACTGAGTGATCCGAAGAGCGTTTGACATGTAGAAACACAACTAAGAAAACAGTTGACTAAGTAAAGGTGAGGGAACTGTTAAAACATCGTTTGAAAAAAAGGGTAGAGATTTGAAAATACAATAGTTTAAGTAAACACGTATCAAAATAACGTGATCCTGGGCGGAAAGGTACCAGTAATTTAAAAGCTTAATAGAGCACGAATCAGGAAATTAGTGAGAGCCTATAAATACGAAACAGGTTTCTAGATAAAGGGATTTTCAGTAAAAGAGTGGACTTTCGGAGAGACGGATAAAAAGAGTTGGGAAAGTTAAAAGGTTGAGTAGTTTGAAACTAGTAAAACAAAATCAATCATCTCTATTATTATTGGGCCTAAAGCTTGCCTACGCGATGTATGTATTGCCTTCTTGTCTTAAAAAAAGTGGTGAACATGCATATTGATTCCAGTTTTAAAGAGAAGACGTAGTCAAACAAACTTGTGTTGTTAAATTAAATAGCTAGTGAGGCGTTCAGCAATTGCAACCCTAAATAACATGATGTCTAATGCACATAAGGCTCCTAAAGCATGGTCTCTAAATGCGATAGTAGTTTCCTAAGAGTTGTTCGTTAATTACTATCTGACTACAAAGTGAGTATAACAATCTGAAAGTAAAGAGCCTAAAACAGGATATCTAGGTGTAAGATACATGTCCTACGCATGGCTTCTATTGCACAAATTGGTAAGTAAAGCCCTATAGACATGTTCTCTACCCATTAATTAAACTAAGCATGCATAATCCCTCCCAATTTCACTATAACCCCAACCAGTTGTTTACAAATTATTACAAACCATGATAGCTGAATTACATAATGAAAGATAAAATAAGAGGCTACTCTATAGGGAGCCTTCAATCAGGCCCGATCTTCCAACCTCACTTCTTTCGAGTTTCACAGCCTTGGCCATGGTTTGGGTGCGACAAAGCTCCCTAAGGGCCCAATGGGGGTCCTTGGCCAATACCAGCACCCAAACATTACCAAAATATTGAACAAGTGCAGTGTGGAATTACCAGCCTTGTGCATCAAAGTTCAATGGGTACTCAAAGGTGCCCAAGGCAATGCTTACACGAAGGGGGGTAGAACTTAAACTCTAGGAGTAGTGAGAGTGTGATAGAATTTTCTTTAAAGAAATTGAGTTGAAAGACAGTTTTTTTTAAAAAAAAATGATCCATGTAGAAACAGTTTTGAAAGAAAAACAATGGGACAGCTTTGACAAACTCAGAAACAAAATACATCATATAGTTCCGGGCAGTAAACACAAACAAGGAAAAGGGGAGTGGGGTAAATAGTTCACATGTAACAGCACAGTTGCACCTAGATACCAAAGGAAAGCATTTCAAAACTTAGACAGTCAACAAGTTTCAACCAAAAGGGCTCATGATCACATGCTGAGAATGTACTGGGGCTAGGGAGTAGGAGAGAACATGCATTAAGCAAACCAGTAGGCATGCTGGATTAATAGGAGGATAGTCACACAGGGGCATGCTAGTTGCAATAAGGACAGCAAAACCATAAGTAAAAGCATAGAAGAAACAAAATAAAGTGCAACATGTATAAAAGCATATTGTTTTGGATGCTACAAATCAAATAGAGGGCATATCAGTCAAGGATGAGATAGTGTAGAGCAGTAGTGTGCAGGGAAGTGAGCAGTAGTATGCAGACTAAACAATCAACAATGTATAGAGCAGTAGAATAATGGAGCAGCCCCTAAAGATCAATCAAGTCTTGGCTTTACAGCCGACTGAGTAATCAGTAGTCAACAGGAAAGTGGGAGAGGATGTGTAGAAAACAGGGCCAAAGAGGAACACTGAGCTGTAATGTGTGTAAGAGAGAGTTCAAAGCACATGACCTTTTTTGTTTTTGTGTGTGGATAGTGCAATGTTATAGTGTTGTAATGCAAAAAGAAGGGATGGGGTACTCTAAGCTCTCAAATTAAGTGAAAATAAGGTAATACCTATTAGACTGATCATAGTTATGGAAATAATACCAATTAGAATCAATTAAAAATCGGACTCCATTCAATTAGAGTCATAGTTCAAAACGGGTACAAATTGTATCAAATAAGGAAAATTATTATTTGCAAGACTGGTATTTCCATAATAGGAGTAGTAAAAGTATACAAAATATTTCAAGTAAGGAAGTATAGGACAATCATATTGTGCACACAAATTAGTTCAAAGAATCACGGATAAAATTGAAAATCACAGGGAATCAGTACTAAGTAAGGAGAGCATTTCACAAATAAGGAAGTGATTAAAAAATCAGTGTAAAACTTCTAAGGAAAACATATACAACTTCAGGGATTCGACAGATGCACAAAATCAGCAGAATATTTGGTAAACGATGAGCAATTAGACCTATAAAACACAATAGGCATGAAAATCAGAGAACCCTAAGCAAAGAAATCACAGAATCAATAGAAGGCTGGAACCTAATAGCAAAACTAAAGCATGGAACTCGGAGAGTACAGAAATCACACCGACAAGCACATAACACAAACATAAACACATAATACTAAAAAATCAGAAGATATAGTGGTTTCAAAAGGGTTCAGGAAACCCTAGTTTTAAAGAAGACAAAACGTTGAAAACTTGAAACAATCAAAAAGATCTAGTAGAGAGTAGTGTAAAACACAAAAGAATAAGTTAAAAATCGTTTTAAAAAGACAAGGTTTTTAAGAAAATTAGGGTTTCGTAATAAACCAAGTGAGAGTAAGGAACCTGGGCGTAAAACTCGTTAATAATGATGCTCGCAGCACCATCGAACCCATAAACCATCGGAGAAAGGTCGGAGACAAACCAGGCAGAGCTCCGATGACCATCTTGCATGGTGGAGGCTTCTGGAGTCTCGAAGATAGAGGAATCAACAAGACAAGGTTTCACGGTGGCTGGGTCGAGAGAAGTGAGGCTGGAGGTGGCCGGAGAGGCGGTCGATTCATCAGAGACGAAGAGAGAACCAAGAAGTTCTAGAGATAAGGGAGAGCAAGAGTCAGTGTAGAAGAGAGAGAGAGACCGTCTCTGAAATGAGGGGTTTGGGGGGGGGGGTTGTTAGATTTAATTTGAAATAGAACCTGGGCCGTTGATCTCACTTGATCAACGGCTCAGATTACATCAAGGCTGGACCGGGTCGATTAATTGAAATATGGGTCGGTCCCAATTGGGGTTAGGACTGGGTAAATTGAGGCCTAAAATTGAAATCCGAATGGGCTATAATTGCAATGAAATGAGGCTAAATGCTAAATAGCCAGTTTTCCCCTTTTATTTTGTATAAAATAGTTAAAATGATTTTTACAAATTAAAAGCACTGAACTAATTAATAATGTATAAGTATTAATTTAAAAATACTGGAAATAATTTGATAATTATGAAATGGTGTTAATTGTAAATAGGCTATAATTGCAATTACATGCAATTTAGCTTTTAAATACCAAATAAATTTGTAAAAAATCAACTTAATTATATCTGGGTGTAAATATGAGAATAAAAATAAATTATTCACCAAAATGATATCTGGTTGAAATAATTATTGAATTTTGTACTATTAAAATAGGCAACAAAGTGATTTTAAAAAATCTTTTAAAATAAGGAAAAATAACCAAAACTCTTGGGTATGCTTATATATGCATGTCATACTAATATGAGAAGAATTTTGAGTATATATAAAAATACATAGGGAAAAATGGTATCAACAGCTGCCCCTCTTTACCCGGGAAGGATGAAAGAGTCGTCGGGTAAAGATACGATGACCAATTTTGACCGAGAGAGAACGACTTGCAAAGGTTTCGACTGAGCCTGGTTCTGAGTTGCCCAACATATCCCTGGTTTACAGGAATCGGTCATATGTGTTCGGGATACATCGACGAGTATGCCGATGGAGTTTTGAAGAGAACGGACGCAACATTTAGGTTAGGAAGGGTGGTCAGGGACTGATGGGTTGCCAGAACCAGAACGAGATCGCTCTTGCTGTAATGGCCGTTGCCAGCTGATATACCTGCAATTGGGTAATACAAGCATATCGTGCAGAATTTAAACGTAATGCAAGTTCCCGTTGGACCATGAATGCTGTCTTTGGACGGTTAGGATGACATCCTCAGACCATGACATCCTGGGCCATGAAGCGCATGATAAAGGATTCGCAGGCTATGAAATGATATTCTCGGGCTATAATGATGGTGCCCCCGAACCATGATGCCTTTGAATAATGATGTGTGCAGAATATAAAGCGGGGTCCTCGGGCCATGGCATGGCGTTCTCGGGCTATGAAGATGGTGCCTCCGACAATGACGCCCTTGACGGTTTTGGCGGTATTTCAGCCCATGAATGCAAGATTATGGCGGTATTTCAGCCGATGAAATGCAAGATTTTGGCGGTATTTTCAGCCGATGTGAAGGATAATATAAATGGCGATATTTCAGCCGACAGAAATTTAAATAAGCTGGCGATGTTTCAACCGATGTAGAAAATGTAAATGGCGATATTTCAGCCGACAGAAAGCATATTGTATAAGATGGTGATGGGGTTTTAAAATATGAACTGGCGATCTTTCAGCTGGATACCTGAGAATTAAATAAAGTTGGTGATATATTCGTCCGACCAAAGAAGGTATTAATATAAATGGCGATATTTTCCAGCCGATTAGAATTAATAATAAAACTGGAGATTCTTCAAGCCGATACTCGAGGGATTTAAACAAAAGTTGGCGATGTTTCAGCCTGCAATTTAATAAGCCGGGATAGCGATGTTAAATGAAGGCGAATGCCGGGTAGTGCGAGCAGTGCTTAGTCCGGAACGAAAATACTATTAGTGGCGAATGATTCAGCCATGCAGGATGGAGCAAATGCTTGAAGTCCCTCGGAAGGCAGAAAGTAAGCCTTATGCAATGCAAGGAAATGCAGGATGGAGTACATGCTTAAGTCTCGGAAGGCAGAAAGGTAGCCTTATGCTAACGATGCAGGATGGGGATCTAGTCGGACAGAAGTGATAGATTGCAAGGTGAGGATGGAGTACTTAACCTCGGAAGGCAGAAAGGTACCTTATGCAATGCAGAAATGCAGGATGGAGGTATGAGGCTTAACCTGCGGAAGGGCAAGAAAGGTAGCCTTAATGCACATGCAGAGAATTGCAGATTAGATAGTGCTTAGTCCTGAAAGGACAGAATAAAGTAGCCTTATGCCAATGCAAGAAAATTGCAGATGGAGACAATGCTTAGTCTTCGGGAAAGGGCAATGAAGTAGCCTTATGCAAAAATGAGGAATTAAAGCGATTAAAGGAATCCTTACTGTAGAGATAGCGAGCGATTGATAGCGGCTGGAATGTGTTTACGGAAACATTGCATGGTGTATCTGAGATGATGGAAATATAGTGCATAATATTAATGACTTGGATTGCCTGCATG
This sequence comes from Nicotiana attenuata, assembly GCF_001879085.1. Classification (NCBI taxonomy): domain Eukaryota; kingdom Viridiplantae; phylum Streptophyta; class Magnoliopsida; order Solanales; family Solanaceae; genus Nicotiana; species Nicotiana attenuata. Next base: position 24,656 of record NW_017672445.1, on the reverse strand, counting down.
ATTGATAAAGAGAGAGCGTTTGGTGAGCTTTGGTACTTAAAGGTGCGATCGTGTACCGAGCTGCTCCGCGGTGTGCCTTGGTAGTTTGCTACCGCCCTGTCATAGAATGGTCCTAGTGTCATGCATTAATAGTTAAGGTAAGCGTGTGAATGCGACTAAACAATACATACTGGATTTCTGAGAAGTGAATTTTAGAAAATATGAGGTGTCATTTAAATCCTATGCTCATGATTGTAAGAGTGCACGCTGTCGAATGAACAAGACATTTTCGCAGTAATATAATGAAATATGTGTACTTCATCTGTTACAAGGTCTGAGCCATAGCTGAACCTGTCATTCGCGGACGTTTGTCCCAGTTCGATACTAGTTACAGATCCAGTTGGCTATCTACTCTGGGCTCGGTTTCTAAACGCAATGAATAGTCATCGACATGTTAGTACTACTGTAGACGTAAATACTTTGAGATGGACTAAAAACCAAGTTACTTTTTTCTAGTATTTGAAGGCTGACTGCCACGCTGCCTCGTAAGACAGATGCACTGCATCGTTTGGTCGGAGATTTTGAGGTTCAAATTTGACCAACCCATTTATGTTGGCTCCACGGTCTTTGTGCCGAATTGGCTGTTAAAAAATTGCGGTTTGAGCACTCACGCTCAAATCTTGCGCCAGTTCTCTCAAATTGTCGGGTACAGAAAAATTGATAAATTTGTTCAATATGTGACCGATAATCCCATACAGGGCTCATACTACGTACCTGCTTCACCCACTTGAAATAAGGGGATATCAGGGTTGTATAGTTTGGCCAGCGTAGTTCCAAATCCAATATCATTATTACGTAAAAGGCACTAAAGAGGAGTTACACACTACTAGTAGCGGTTGACTGCATCTTGTAGTTGATTGGCTTTGGCCAAGACTTATTCCATCCATTTCTTGCGAGTATGGGGCTCCTCCGGTTTAGAAACCGGTGAACCCATGTATGTTTTGACCTTGCACCAATTAGGAGAGAACTTTCCTTTGGCTCGTCTTTGGTGGCGAAAAATCTTCTATAACAGTACTAACTTGCCCTTGGCGCGAACTGTCTTGCTTGACTCCCTTTGTTGAAGGCTCTGGTCATTCTATTTTGATAAGCCTGCCATGGCAAACTGCATTCAGTCCTTTTCCTGTCTATAAGGGCTAATTGCTCTATAGCGACTCTTTACCCATTCTGCATCCTTCAAAGTTCTGCTTCCTGCACAATTCTCAGGGAGGGAACATCTAACTTCGGCTGGGATGACTGCCTCCGGTGCCGTAAACCGAACATATAAGGAGTTGCCCCATTTTGTATGTGCGAATGTGTTGTACGGTATCCCAACAGAGCAAATGAATAGCTTTTCACGTGCCACTGCTTGTGTTTTTCTTATCAGTTTTCCTTATATTTTCTTGGATGTTCTTAATTGGCTGCTTCTACAACGTCCATTCATGTCTGAGGTCTGTAGGCTGTAGAATTCCTGTGCTTAATCTTAAACGTCTACACATTGCCTCATCAGATCACTGTTGAGATTTGGACCATTATCAGTGATTGATTGACTCTGGGGACGCCGAACCGCAAAATGACGTACGGTCGCGGAACAAAGTTGCCCATAACCTTCTTGGTTACTGCCGTTATACGATGCTGCTTTCAACCCATTTGGTGAAATAATCATCAATTGGCCACTAGAATGAACCTGTGCCCGTTTTGATGCGGCGGCGCTCGGATAGGTCGATGACATGGTGAACTGGCCTATGGTGAGGCTTGTTGCATTGAGCTCGTTAGAGGCACCTTTATCATGTATGGCATGAATCTGCAGCGATGGCATCTCCGAACATACTGGATAGCATGTCCGTACTTCCATATTATCCAGAAATAACTGGCCCGGAGTATTTTTCTTGGCTAAGACAAAACCATCCATATCGGACCACAGGTCCCTGGCATGAACTTCTTCCAACAACGTTGGACTGGCTTTTGGCTCGACACATCTTAGTATCCCAAATCGGCGAGTCCTCCGTATACTAGTAAGTTCCTCGCTTGTGAAAGAAGTGATTGGATAAGCCGCCGCAGTGTGCGGCTTTTGGAGTAGTGTTCGCGAGTTCTGGGATACTCTCTGTGACAAAATACTTCTGTAATGTCTATCGACAACCATTGATTTGTCCATCTGCCTTCTCACTCGACACATAAAGAAGCGCGAAGTTAAGCTGCTGATCATGATATTCACCGGGGATAGGATAATATGAAGTTGCTTATCTGGATGCTGAATCATGGGATGC